>NW_024744839.1:7004103-7029103 GCF_018991925.1 Homarus americanus | reverse complement strand
AATTAGCTTATACACAACGTAATTCATGTAGTGAGTGGGGCGGATAATTAGTTGATACATTGTTTACTCCAGCGTCTGAGTGGGGTGGACTAATAGATCATATTAGTGAGTGGGACGAATGATTAGTTAACATAACTGCATCGTCCATTAATGAGTGGGACATGTGTCTACTAAAATTACGAGTGGGACAGATGTTAATATACTACGTCCTCCATCTGTGAGTGGGTCAGGTATTTGGTTAACATCTGTCGGATATGAATGAGTGGGACAGGTGTTTAGTTCTGAGAATCATTTTAATTGACTATGTTTGGTATATCATTGTCCTGAGATCCGCCTCAAAAGGTGTTATGAAGAGTTAGTTTCAATACGTATAGCTATAGGAGATGTATTAAAGAGTTATTATAACTATCTTTGGTATTATGTTGGCGTACATGCACAAACACATACATGCATACATACAGGTATACACACACACACACACACACACATATATGCAAACATTCAGGTATACACACACACACACACACATATATAAAACATTCAGTATACACACACACACACACACACACACACATATATGCAAACATTCAGGTATACACACACACACACACATATATATGCAAACATTCAGGTATACACACACACACACACACACACACACACACACACACACACACATATACAAACATTCAGGTATACACACACACACACACACACATATATGCAAATATTCAGGTATACACACACACACATATATGCAAACATTCCAGGTATATACACACACACACATATATTGCAAATTCAGGTATACACACACACACACACACACACACACATATATGCAAAATTCTGGTATACACACACACACACACAGAGCACACGCACACACGTGCAGCACGCACGCACGCACGTGCAGCACGCACGCACGCACACACACACACGCAGCACGCACGCACACACACTTGCAAACATGCATACATACAGGTAAATTGGTTATATATACTGGTTACACCTCGTAGGTCCACCTAGGCGTGAATTTGTTAAGGTGTAGAAGCTATCCCCAACACAACAACCACACCCTGAGTTAACGAGCTGCATGACCCAGTGTCAAGGAATAGTCCGAGAAGACTGAACAATTCGCCAACTGCACTGGCTAACCATTAACCCGGAACACCATCTGCATATTGATTAACGTGCTCCCAAATTACTGCTGGGAAGAGTCAAATGGCCTAAAGAAATTGCCCATAGTTTAACTCTTCCCAGGGATCTAACCCGGGTCCATTCGCCTGCGAGGCGAGCTTGCTGATTGTTGCGCCAAAGGTCGCCCCGCCACACACAATGACAGAGGAGAGTCGACAAACACAACAATAAAACTCACAAGAGCCAACTCCATAGAGAACACATTCCCCGAACCAACTGGAGAGAGAGACTCAGCATCCTGGACATCAATGAGAGAGACCAAACAGCAGAGGAAGAGGAGGCGGGGTAGCCAGCAGCAGTTGTTGAGGCAGACGTAATTCAGGTTAGCTGGGGCAGAAAGAAGTAATTACTGGGGTCAGGGGTTGGACGGATTGAGGCTTTGGCTATGTGAACGAGTGCAAGCTTTGGGCCGAGCCTGCAACACACACACACACACACACCACTTGTGGGAGTCAGAGTGGGGTGGGGGCTGATGGTCGGTGTGTCCTACAATGGGTGGGGCTGATGGTCGGTGTGTCCTACAATGGGTGGGGGCTGATGGTCGGTGTGTCTACAATGGGTGGGGGCTGATGGTCGGTGTGTCCTGGTGGGGCTGATGGTCGGTGTGTCTACAATGGGTGGGGGCTGATGGTCGGTTGTCTCCTACAATGGGTGGGCTGATGGTCGGTGTGTCCTACGTGGTGGGGGCCGATGGTCGGTGTGTCCTACAGTGGGTGGGGGCTGATGGTCGGTGTCCTCTAGTGGGTGGGGGCTGATGGTCGGTGTGTCCTACAATGGGTGGGGCTGATGGTCGGTGTGTCCTACAGTGGGTGGGGGCTGATGGTCGGTGTGTCCTACAGTGGGTGGGGGCTGATGGTCGGTGTGTCCTACAGTGGGTGGGGGCTGATGGTCGGTGTGTCCTACAGTGGGTGGGGGCTGATGGTCGGTGTGTCCTACAGTGGGTGGGGGCTGATGGTCGGTGTGTCCTACAGTGGGTGGGGCTGATGGTCGGTGTGTCCTACAGTGGGTGGGGGCTGATGGTCGGTGTGTCCAGGGTGGGGGCTGATGGTCGGTGTGTCCTACAGTGGGTGGGGGCTGATGGTCGGTGTGTCCTACAGTGGTTGGGGCTGATGGTCGGTGTGTCCTACAGTGGGTGGGGGCTGATGGTCGGTGTGTCCCTACAGTGGGTGGGGGCTGATGGTCGGGTGTCCCTACAGTGGGTGGGGCTGATGGTCGGTGTGTCCTCCAGTGGTTGGGGGCTGATGGTCGGTGTGTCCTACAGTGGGTGGGGCTGATGGTCAGTGTGTCCTAGTGGGTGGGGGCTGATGGTCGGTGTGTCCTACAGTGGGTGGGGCTGATGGTCGGTGTGTCCTACAGTGGGTGGGGCTGAGTGTCGGTGTGTCCTACAGTGGGTGGGGGCTGATGGTGGTGTGTCCTACAGTGGGTGGGGCTGATGGTCGGTGTGTCCTACAGTGGGTGGGGCTGATGGTCGGTGTGTCCTACAGTGGTTGGGGGCTGATGGTCGGTGTGTCCTACAGTGGGTGGGGGCTGATGGTCGGTGTGTCCTACAGTGGGTGGGGGCTGATGGTCGGTGTGTCCTACAGTGGGTGGGGGCTGATGGTCGGTGTGTCCCTACAGTGTGGGGGCTGATGGTCGGTGTGTCTACAGTGGGTGGGGCTGATGGTCGGTGTGTCCACAGTGGGTGGGGGCTGATGGTCGGTGTGTCCCTACAGTGGGTGGGGGCTGATGGTCGGTGTGTCCTACAGTGGTTGGGGGCTGATGGTCGGTGTGTCCTACAGTGGGTGGGGGGCTGATGGTCGGTGTGTCCCAGTGGGTGGGGCTGATGGTCAGTGTGTCCACAGTGGGTGGGGCTGATGGTCGGTGTGTCCCTACAGTGGTTGGGGCTGATGGTCGGTGTGTCCTACAGTGGGTGGGCTGATGGTCGGTGTGTCCTACAGTGGGCTGATGGTCGGTGTGTGTCCTACAGTGGGTGGGGCTGATGGTCAGTGTGTCCTACAGTGGGTGGAGGCTGATGGTCAGGTGTCTGTTAGGTGGGGGCTGATGGTCGGTGTGTCCTACAGTGGGTGGGGGCTGATGGTCGGTGTGTCCTACAGTGGGTGGGGCTGATGGTCGGTGTGTCCTACAGTGGGTGGGGGCTGATGGTCGGTGTGTCCTACAGTGGGTGGAGGCTGATGGTCGGTGTGTCCTACAGTGGGTGGGGCTGATGGTCGGGTGTCCTACAGTGGGTGGAGGCTGATGGTCGTGTGTCCTACAGTGGGTGGAGGCTGATGGTCGGTGTGTCCCTACAGTGGGTGGGGGCTGATGGTCGGTGTGTGTCTACAGTGGGTGGGAGGCTGATGGTCGGTGTGTCCTACAGTGGGTGGGGCTGATGGTCGGTGTGTCCTACAGTGGGTGGGCTGATGGTCGGTGCCTACACAGTGGGTGGGCTGGTCGGGTGTTCCCACAGTGGGTGGGGGCTGATGGTCAGTGTCCTGTGGGCTGTGGTCGGTGTGTCCTACAGTGGGTGGAGGCTGATGGTCGGTGCCACAGTGGGTGATGGTCGGTGTGTCCTACAGTGGGTGGGGCTGATGGTCGGTGTGTCTACAGTGGTGGGGGCTGATGGTCGGTGTGTCCTACAGTGGGGCTGATGGTCGGTGTGTCCTACAGTGGGTGGGGGCTGATGGTCGGTGTGTCCTACAGTGGGTGAGGCTGATGGTCAGTGTGTGTCCTACAGTGGGTGGGCTGATGGTCGGTGGTGTCCTACAGTGGGTGGGCTGATGGTCGGGTGTCCTACAGTGGTGGGGGCTGATGGTCGGTGTGTCCTACAGTGGGTGGGGGCTGATGGTCGGTGTGTCCACAGTGGGTGGAGGCTGATGGTCGGTGTGTCCTACAGTGGGTGGGGGCTGATGGTCGGTGTGTCCTACAGTGGGTGGAGGCTGATGGTCGGTGTGTCCTACAGTGGGTGGGGCTGATGGTCGGTGTGTCCTACAGTGGGTGGGGGCTGATGGTCGGTGTGTCCTACAGTGGGTGGGGCTGATGGTCGGTGTTCCTACAGTGGTGGGCTGATGGTCGGTGTGTCCCCTACAGTGGGTGGGCTGATGGTCGGTGTGTCCCTACAGTGGGTGGGGGCTGATGGTCAGTGTGTCCTACCACAGTGGGTGGGGGCTGATGGTCGGTGTGTCCTACAGTGGGTGGGGGCTGATGGTCGGTGTGTCCTACAGTGGGTGGGGGCTGATGGTCGGTGTGTCCTACAGAGGGTGTGGTTCACTGGTGGTGGGGGAGGTGTCACGCTGGTGGTGGTCGCTGCTGTGGACGAGTAAGGGAGACTGAAGGTGACAGTAACACAGTGTATGGCTGCCGTAGTGTGGTTGTTATATGTTCTGCGCATGACCAACAGGAGGCCGTTCAGTGTGACTAGGCATTAGGGCGTTCATCGTGTCGGTAGGAGCAAGAATGAATGGATAATGTTACGTCCATCTGTCAGTGGGAGTAGAAATAGGGCGTTCATCCTCAGTAACTACGAGCAAATAACAAGGATATTCGTCGTTGTGTGCTGGAGAGGCGACCAAATTAAATTTAGTTAATTAAATGTTGGTTATGGCAGGTATTAGAGAACATAAGGCTAAGTGGCCACTTTAATAACACTGTAACGTAATTAAAACTACCACGTATTACTTTGCATTACTGCATTACTGTACCGTACCGCACACCCCCAGTCGTGTACCCTCACAGAGAAGCTGGAAAGTAGCCGTAGATTTGCTGGTCTGTCAGATTTAAGGGATGGCCCATAAACTCAAATATGTTGGATGATTCTCTGTAACCCGAGACCAGAGCGGTGAAACGTGCTGCAGGTTAGTGCAAGATATATAGATCCATGGTAACACGAGGAGATTACAGAAATAAGCTGGGGTGTCTAATCTTCAGGTGAAATAAGCTGGTGTATCTAGCTCGTGAAATAAGCTAGTATCTAATCTTCAAAGGTGAAATAAGCTGGGTATCTAATCTTCAGGTGAAATAAGCTGGGGTATCTAATCTTCAAAGGTGAAATAAGCTGGGGTATACTCTTCAGGTGAAATAAACTGAGGTATCTAATCTTCAGATGAAATAAGCTGGGGATCTAATCTTCAGTGAAAATACAAGGTCTAACCTTCATGTGATCCTTATAATATCAACAACAAACACGAGGGAAGAAGTGGTGAGGCTGGCTGGTACATCACACTTAATTTACTACTAAATAATCGAGAAGCCGAGGCCTCCAGTCAGGCACTATACTAAAACACAAAATTCTCGTAAACTGCACCCAGGCGACACATGCATCACTGCTGAGCTTCCCTGCACACACACACACACACACACACACACACATTCTCACTAGTAAATATTTCTGGTGCTGTGAGAGAGAGAGAGAGAGAGAGAGAGAGAGAGAGAGAGAGAGAGGAGAAGGAGGATTAATGCTATTTCCTCTTTATAGTCTCAGTATACAACACATCACAAAGCCTTAGTCAACTAACTGTAATTGATAAATGACAACAACATACTCTGTAAACCAGCGTCCATAACTAACTAAAGGTAATTGCGTCATAACGAGGATGTCTTAAAGATAACGAGGGGCTTTGTAAACAGACCCCCCAGCCATGTCTAACAATCTAAAATAATTTTTTTTAATGACGTAAATTGCTTGTTATCTGTACCCAGTGAGCTCGTTGAGGAACCCTTTGTTTGGTGGTTAATGATTACTGTTATCATGCAAATAGTTGATGGAGAGAGAGAGAGAGAGAGAGAGAGAGAGAGAGAGAGAGAGAGAGAGAGAGAGAGAGTATTTCTCTTACATAGTCTCAGTATACAAAACATCACAAAGCTTTAGTCAACTAACTGTAATGATAAATGACAACAACATACTTGTAAACCAGCATCCATAATCAACTAAAGGTAATGCGTCATAACGAGGTGATGTCTTAAAGATAACGAGGGGTTTTAAACAGATCCCCAGCCATGTTCACCTTAAAAATACTTTTTTAATGACGTAAATTGCTTGTTATCTGTACCCAGTGAGCTCGTTGAGAACCCTTTGTTTGGTGGTTAATGACACACATGCAAATAGTTGATGGAGAGAGAGAGAGAGAGAGAGAGAGAGAGAGAGAGAGAGAGAGAGAGAGGAGGGATGGCACCAGCAGGAAGATAGACAACAAGGTAATTGACACAGATGATGTTTTACTAACACACAAAAACGAGAACACAGCACATGATAAATAATACTCGGTTACGACACAACACCACACACACACACACACACACACACACACACACACACACACACACACACACACACACACACACAGTCTAACAGAAGCTAAGACAACAGAGACATAAATGGGAAGTGGGAAACACAGGGGATGGATGTGTATTAGATTCTCAACAGGTAGAGGGACTGGGGGGGTTAGATGTTGGGGAAAACTGGTCCACCGAGGGAGGAGAGAAATATATGAACTGGGAGGAGGGCAGGGGGAGGAACTGTTGGGATGCTGAGGAGGGGAGGGGGAGAGGAAGGGAGAGTGTAGGGGTAATCTATTGTGAAGCCGGGAACGGTGAACTATGGCTGGCAGCTGGGGAAGGGGGGAGGGAAAACAGGCAGGAAGGAGGGAGGATGAGTGAGGGGTAAACTATGGCTGGTAGCTGAGGGAGGGATTAGAGGGGTAAATAATAGAACAGGGAGGGATTAAGGGGAGGTAAACTGGGTAAGCTGAGGAGGATTAAGGGGAGGGAAAACCATGGCTGGTAGCTGAGGGAGGGATTAAGGGAGGTAAACTATGGCTGGTAGCTGAGGGAGGGATTAAGGGGGAGGTGAACTATGGCTGGCAGGGATGAAAAGGGGGAGGGGAGTAAGGTGCGAGGGATGAACTACAAGCGAATGGTGAGGAAAAAAGGGAGTGACTGAATAAACGAGTGAGTTTGTGATTGAGTGAATGAATTAAGGAATGAGTGAATGAAGGAAGAAGATGATATAAAGAATGAAGTTATGAAAGAGAATGAATGGGACCTGTAGCAAGAGATAGTGAGTGAGGTGGAAGGACAGTATGAGAGATAGTGATTGAGGTGGAAGGACAGTATGAGATAGTGGAGGAGGTAAGACAGTATGAGAGATAGGAGTGAGAAGACAAAGAGAGAGAGAGTGAGGAGGTGAAGGACAGATGAGAGATAGTGAGGAGGGAAGGACAGTATGAGAGATAGTGATTGAGGTGGAAAGACAGTATGAGAGATAGGAGGAGGTGGAAGGACAGTAAGGAGAGATAGTGAGTGAGGTAGACAGAGGAGAGATAGTGAGGAGGTGGGAAGGACAGGAGAGATAGTGAGTGAGGTGGAAGGACAGTATGAGAGATAGTGAGTGAGGTGGAAGACAGTATGGAGAGATAGTGAGGAGGTGGAAGGACAGTATGAGGAGGAGAGGACAGAGAGATAGAGAGGTGAAGGACAGTATGAGATAGTGATTGAGGTGAAACAGTATGAGAGAGAGGAGTGAGGTGGAAGGACAAAGGAGATAGTGAGGAGGTGGGAAGGACAGTATGAGATAGTGAGTGGGAGGTGGGAAGGACAGTATGAGAGATAGTGAGTGAGGTGGAAGGACAGTAAGGAGAGATAGTGAGGAGGTGGAAGGACAGTATGAGAGATAGGAGGAGGTGGGAAGGACAGTATGAGAGATAGTGAGGAGGTGGAAGGACAGTATGAGAGATAGTGAGGAGGTGAAGGACAAAGGAGGTAGGAGGAGAGATAGTGAGTGAGGGAAGGAGATAGTGATTGAGGTGGAAGGACAGTAAGGAGAGATAGTGAGTGAGGTGGAAGGGACAGTATGAGAGATAGAGGAGGTGGAAGGAGAGAGTGAGGGGAGGTGGAAGGACAGTATGAGAGATAGTGAGTGAGGTGAAGGACAGTAAGGAGAGATAGTGAGTGAGGTGGAAGGACAGTATGAGAGATAGTGATTGAGGTGGAAAGACAGTATGAGAGATAGTGAGTGAGGTGGAAGGACAGTATGAGAGATAGTGAGGAGGTGGGAAGGACAGTAGAGAGTAGGAGTGAGGAAGGACAGTATGGAAGTGGAGATGGAATAAGAGAGGGAGGGAGAAAGAGAGGAGGAAAGGATAGAATGAGGATGACTGGGGGATAGATACATAAGTCTGGGGGGATGGCTAGGTACACGGAGGGGTGAGGGAGGATGGCTGGGTACACGGTGAGGGGTGAGGAGGATGGCTGGGCACACGGTGAGGTGAGGGAGGATGGCTGGGCACACGGTGAGGTGAGGGAGGATGGCTAGGTACACGGTGAGGGGTGAGGGAGGATGGCTGGGTACACGGTGAGGGGGTGAGGAGGATGGCTAGGTACACGGTGAGGGGTGGAGGAGGATGGCTGGGTACACGTGGTGAGGGGGTGAGGGAGGATGGCTGGGTACACGGTGAGGTGAGAGGATGGCTAGGGTACACGGTGAGGGAGGATGGGTACACGGTGAGGGAGGATGGGTACATGAGGGGTGAGGAGGATGGCTGGGTACACTGAGGGGGTGGGCAAGATGGCTAGGTACACGGTGAGGGGTGAGGGAGGATGGCTGGGCACACGGTGAGGGGTGAGGGAGGATGGCTGGGCACACGGTAGGGAGATGGCTAGGTACACGGTGAGGGGTGAGGGAGGATGGCATTGTACACGGTGAGGGGTGAGGGAGGATGGCTGGGTACGCTGTCAGGGGTGAGGGAGGATGGCTGGGTACACGGTGAGGGGGTGGGAAGATGGCTAGGGGTACACGGTGAGGGGTGAGGGAGGATGGCTGGGTACACGGTGAGGGGGTGAGGGAGGTTGGCTGGGTACAGGTGAGGTGAGGGAGGATGGCTGGGTACACGGTGGGGGTGAGGGAGGATGGTTGGGTACACGGTGAGGGGTGAGGGAGGATTGGGTACACGGTGAGGGGTGAGGGAGGATGGTGGCACAGGTGAGGAGGGAGGATGGCTGGGACACGGTGAGGGGTGAGGGAGGATGGCTGGGCACACGGTGAGGGGTGAGGGAGGATGGCTGGGACACGGGGTGAGGAGGATGGCACACGGTGAGGGGTGAGGGGAGGCTGGGTACACGGTGAGGGGTGGGGAGGATGGCTAGGTACACGTGAGGGGTGAGGGAGGTTGGCTAGTGAGGGGTGGGGAAGATGTACACGCAGGGGTGAGGAGGATGGCTGGGTACACGGTGAGGGGTGAGAGGATGGCTGGGCACACGGTGAGGGGTGGGGAGGTTGGCTGGGCACACGGGAGGGATGGCTGGGTACACGGTGAGGGGTGAGGAGGATGGCTGGGTACACGGTGGGGGGGGTGGAGGAGGGCTGGTAGGCACGGTGAGGGTGAGGGAGGATGGCTGGAACACGGAGGGTGAGGGAGGATGGCTTGGGCACACGGGTGAGGGGGTGAGGGAGGTTGGCTGGGCACACGGTGAGGGGTGGGGGAGGTTGGCTGGGCACACGGTGAGGGGTGGGGGGAAGATGGCTAGGTGTAAGGTGAGGGGGGGCACACGGGGTGAGGGAGGATGGCTGGGCACACGGTGGGGGTGAGGGAGGATGGGTACACGGTGAGGGGTGAGGGAGGATGGGTACACAGGGGTGAGGAGGATGGCTGGGTACACGGTGGGGGTGAGGGAGGATGGCTGGGTACACGGTGGGTGAGGGAGGATGGCTGGGTACACGGGGGGTGAGGGAGGATGGCGGGTACACGGTGAGGGGTGAGGGAGGATGGCTGGGCACACGGTGAGGGTGAGGGAGGATGGCTAGGTAACGGTGAGGGGTGAGGGAGGATGGCTGGGTACACGGTGAGGGTGAGGAGGACTGGAGGGTGGGGGGCTAGGACACGGTGAGGGGTGAGGGGAGGATGGCTGGGCACACGGTGGTGGGAGGGGAGGATGGCTGGGTACACGGTGAGGGGTGAGGAGGATGGCTGGGTACAATGGGTGAGGGAGGATGGCTGGGTACACGGTGGGGGGGAGGAGGATGGCTGGGCAGGGGGGTGAGGGAGATGGCTGGGTACACGGTGAGGGGTGGGGGGAAGATGGCTAGGTACACGTGGGGGTGAGGGAGGATGGCTGGGTACACGGTGGGGGGTGGGAGGAGGATGGCTGGGTACACGGTGAGGGGTGAGGGAGGATGGCTGGGTACACGGTGAGGGGTGAGGAGGATGGGCAACACGGTGAGGGGTGAGGGGAGGATGGCTGGGCACACGGTGAGGGGTGGAGGGAGGTTGGCTGGGTACACGGTGAGGGGAGGATGGCTGGGTGAGGGGAGGATGGCTGGGTACACGGTGGGGGTGAGGGAGGATGGCTGGGTCACAGGAGGGGTGAGAGAGGATGGCTGGGTACACGGTGAGGGGTGAGGGAGGATGGCTGGGTACACGGTGAGGGGTGAGAGAGGATGGCAGACGGTGAGGGGTGAGGGAGGACTGGGTACACTTGAGGGGTGAGGTAGGGCTGGGTACACGGTGAGGGGTGGGGGGAAGATGGCTAGGTACACGGTAGGGGTGAGGAGGATGGCTGGGCACGGTGAGGGGTGAGGGTGGATGGCTGGGTCAACGGCGGGGGGTGGGGAGGATGGCTGGGCACATGGAGGGGTGGGAGGTTGGCTGGGCACACGGTGAGGGGTGGGGAAGATGGCTAGGTACACGGTAAGGGGTGAGGTAGGATGGCTGGGCACACGGTGAGGGGTGAGGGTGGATGGTGGGTACACGGTGAGGGGTGAGGTAGGATGGCTGGGCACACGGTGAGGGGTGAGGTAGGATGGCTGGGTACACGGTGGGGGTGAGGATTATGGCTGGGTACACGGTGAGGGGTGAGGTAGGATGGCTGGGTACACGGTGAGGGGTGAGGGGGATGGCTGGCACACGGTGGGAGACAAGGATGAGTCATCACGTGTCTTAGCGGTATTAAGCTGAGTAATGATTTTTTTTTATCAATTAGATAATGAGTTTAATGCTATTGGGACAACATAATGCTCTGGCTGTGCTTTGTGTGTGTATAATGAGGGGAGTAGCAGCTGAGAGAGAGAGAGAGAGAGAGAGAGAGAGAGAGAGAGAGAGAGAGAGAGAGAGAGAGAGAGAGGTGCTCGTGCATTGTTATGCAACAGTAATAATTTATCACCCTGTAACGATAAGACATGATACAGACGTTACAGCAGTTGTAGGAAGCACGACTGTAGCCTGGACGGTGATGATGATGATGATGATAATAATAATAATAATAATAATAATAATAATAATACATATAACAATAATAAATGTTGAAGGAGCAGACGGTGGGAAAATATACAGACTTACATTTGATTTAGACATAATGATATAATATGCATTGAATACATTTACAGGCTGTACAGTACATAAATCAGGAGTTGTTTATTATTTTAACAATAGATGGGATGGTGCTGTTCTTATATCAATCGGTGCGGCTCTTGGGCTGAATTTTGTTGTAGTGGCGACTGCGCGAGTTGGGTGGGGAGCTGCAGGAGGCAGGAGGTGGCGATGGCGAGGGTGGTGCAGTACCACGGCCAAACCTTTCCAGTGTGGTGGTGGAGGTCACTGAGGATGGCATTTCAGGGTGAGAGAGCGTTGGTGTAGCCGGAGTATTCTGCGCGCGAGCATGATTCTGCAGGCCTTTGTACTTTCTAGCTGACGTTGTTGGGTGGAAGTGAGAGACGACGACCAGGCTAGCGACGCATATGTAAGTTTGAGAATAAAGGCGTAGATGGTCTCAGCTTGGCGTGGGTGTCCTAAGGCATCTGCCTGTAGCATGTGGAGACGGTACGAGGCTGCCTTGACTGTGTTATTTACATGGGCCTTCCAGTCAAGTTTGTTGTCTATAATTACACCCAGGAGTTTGGCAGACTGCACCAGCTGGAGAGGATGGGCACCCACTGTGACTGCTGGTATGTGTGTGTGTGTGTAACGCTGTACTGTATTGTGATAGGACTTCTGAACGACATAATTATACTTGCTCGTGTAAAGACGTAATGCAGTAATGGGTAAATATGTTGATATTAATGGTGATATGGGGGGAAACATGATGATACAACAGTTAGTACACCATGTGGGAGGTGTCATGCGGAAGTTGTTATGGTGAGGGATGGTCATTGGTGTTATGAATTTATACATTTTTCAGCTGCGTTATTTACTGTTGTGTCAGTGAAGATACTAATGGCAATAACGATAAAGAAATTATTTTTGTTTATATGTTTTTTAGAAAAATTATGTTAATTATTGTAATATACTGACTATTGATGATGGTTTTGTTGAGTTTATTAATGAAATGATTTGTTTCACTGTAAATGATATCAATAATATATACACACACACACACACACACACACACACACACACACCAGACACACACACACACACACACACAGACAGGTAAATTACAGTAGTGAAACAATAGTCGACTATGAGTGTTTTTAACCCATTGTGGTTCAGTGGATAAGCTTGGTATCTTGCCTGTTATTCGTGTAGGTCCGGGATCGATACCTGGCACTCGTAGGTGAATATTGGTTCCACACACACACATTATATTTTAGAGAGAGAGAGAGAGAGAGAGAGAGAGAGAGAGAGAGAGGTAGTAATGACTCTCATAATGCTACCTGCCGCCTCTACAAAGCTCATGCTGTCTATAGAAGACATGAAGAGTACCAGTTCACCACGTTAACACAGCTGACAGCCTACGCGACATAATTGACAGTTTCACACACAGACACAGCTGATAGTTTCCACCATATTTACGCAGCTGACAGTTTCACTATATTCACGCAGCGTGAAGTCTCACCATAATGACGCAGATGATATTCTTCACCACACTGACGCACTGGCAGCTACCACACTGATGCAAACAGTCTCACACATTACAAGCGACTTTCACCACACTGACGCAGCGACAGTCTCACCACTAGAGACAACTGCATATTATTTCTACTAGCTGAGACACACAAATTCACTTTTTACACTCAGAAGACAACAGACAGTTAGCATACTACAGAAAACAGGAAGATAGCAGCATTTCAAGCAGAAACAGGAAGCTGCAGCTGTATACTGACCAGGAAGAGAATAAAAGAAAGCACTGGCCAGGAAAACAGGAGCTATGTTTTTACTCAGAAGACAAAAACCATGTTTAGATGACATACACACTCACTCTTAGGTGATGGACAGGCTACAGGAGGCTGTAACTCAACACCTTCGTCATGATGGCCTACTAAAGGACTCAAAGGAAAGAGAGAGATTCATGTAAAAATGACTACAGACGTGTGTGAAAGAGAGAGAGAGAGAGAGAGAGAGAGAGAGAGTGAAAGGAATAATAATAGTCACATCTTCACCAAGCAGTTGTGGAGTAAAGGAGCCAGACTTGTGTCTTTGTGTGTTAGGGAGGGTGTGTTCAGGGGAGGTGTGTCTGTAGGGGGAGGTGTGTTCTGTGTTAGGGAGGTGTGTCTGTGTTAGGGGAGGTGTGTCTTTGTGTGTGTTAGGGAGGTGTGTCTCTTGTGTGTTAGGGAGGTGTGTCTGTGTTAGGGAGGTGTGTCTGTGTTAGGGAGGTGTGTCTGTGTTAGGGAGGTGTGTCTGTGTTAGGGAGGTGTGTCTGTGTTAGTAAAATAATAATACTAATAATAATTGACGGTTTATTGAAAAAGTTCTGCAGCCCGAAGGCTGAAAATATACATTGGACATAAATGACTTATTACATACATTGGTGGTTTAACAAAAGCCTTCATAGAAAAGGTAAAAGGAAACATACAGTGAACATACAGATTATCGTAGGTGTTGAACAGCAAACACGTAGTGTAGTAACTTCCCAGGATGGTGTTAGAGGACCTCACGTGGTGTAGTAGTTCTCTCACAGGTGGTGTTATGAGACCACGTGGTGTAGTATCTCACAGATGGTGTTATGAGGGGCCCACGTGGTAGTAATCTCACAGATGGTGTTTATGAGTGAGGTGTGGTCCCAGGCCTTCTATCGTAGACGGATTAACACATCGCTGGTTGTTGTTGGGTCTCACGGGCCGTTATCACTGGGTACCTGGCACTCACTGTGTGAAGGTTAACTTGGGTAACACTGTTGAGTTGTTTACTGACTGGCACTAGCCAACACCAGTCCACCTGTTAACACTGGTTTCCTTTTCTAAATGAAATTGTAACTTCTGGCGAGAACTTGTGATGGTTTCGGGGAGAGGGTTCAGGGAGGGGGTTGGTATGGGCCTACCTTGCTGACCTGGCTGCCCGGAGAGGAGCCAGGTATGTTTTGACCTTCGGTGGTGGATGATGTGTCTGTGTTAGGGAGGTGTGTCTGTGTTAGGGAGGTGTGTGGGAGGGTCTGTGTTAGGGAGGTGTGTCTGTGTTAGGGGAGGTGTGTCTGTGTTAGGAGGGTGTGTCTGTGTTAGGGAGGGGTGTGTCTGTGTTAGGGAGGTGTGTCTGTGTTAGGGGAGGTGTGTCTGTGTTAGGGAGGTGTGTCTGTGTGTTAGGGAGTGTGTGTCGTGTGTTAGGAGGTGTGTCTGTGTAGGGAGGTGTGTTTGTGTGTTAGGGAGGTGTGTTGTGTGTGTTAGGGGAGGTGTGTCTGTGTGTGTTAGGGGAGGTGTGTCTTTATGTTAGGGAGGTGTGTCTATGTTAGGAGGTGTGTCTATGTTAGAGGTGTGTCTGTGTATGTTAGGAGGTGTGTTTTGTGTGTTAGGGAGGTGTGTCCTTGTGTGTTAGGGAGGTGTGTCTTGTGTGTTAGAGGTGTGTTTTGGTGTGTTGAGGAGAGTGTGTCTTTGTGTTAGGGGAGGTGTGTTTTGTGTGTTAAGGAGGTGTGTCTGTGTTAGGGAGGTGTGTCTGTGTGTGTGTTAGGAGGTGTGTCTTTTGTGTGTTAGGGAGGTGTGTCTTTGTGTGTGTGTAAGGGGAGGTGTGTATTTGTGTGTGTTAGGGGGAGTGTGTGTTTTGTGTGTCTGGAGGTGTGTCTGTGTTAGGGAGGTGTGTCTTTGTGTGTTATGGAGGTGTGTCTTGTGTGTTAGGGAGGTGTGGTTTAGGGGGAGGTGTGTCTTTGTGTGTTAGGAGGTGTGTCTTTGTGTGTTAGGGAGGTGTGTCTTTGTGTTAGGGAGGTGTGTCTGTGTGTGTTAGGGAGGTGTGTTCTTGTGTGTTAGGGGAGGTGTGTCCTTGGTGTTAGGAGGTGTGTCTTTGTGTGTTAGGGAGGTGTGTCTTGTGTGTGAGGTGTTCTTTGTGTTAGGGAGGTGTGTCTTTATGTGTTAGGGGGGTGTGTCTTTGTGTGTTAGGGAGGTGTGTCTGGTGTTAGGGAGGTGTGTCTGTGTTAGGGGAGGTGTCTGTGTGTGTTAGGGAGGTGTGTCTTAGTGTTAGGGGAGTGTGTGTCTTTGTGTGTGTTAGGGAGGTGTTTTAGGGAGGTGTGTCTGTGTTAGAAGGTGTGCTTTGTGTGTTAGGAAGGTGTGTCTTTGTGTTAGAGAGGTGTGTTAGGAGGTGTGTCTTGTGTGTTAGGAGGTGTGTCTTTGTGTGTTAGGGAGGTGTGTCTTTGGGTGTTAGGAGGTGTGTCTTTGGGTGTTAGGTGTGTCTTTGTGTTAGGGGATGTGTCTGTGTGTGTTAGAGGTGTGTCTGTATGTGTTAGGAGGTGTCTGTGTTAGAAGGTGTGTCTTTGGGAAGGTATGTTGAGAGTGTGTTAGGGAGGTGTGTCTTGTGTGTTAGGGAGAGTGTGTCTGTGTGTTAGGGAGGTGTGTCTTTGGTGTTAGGGAGGGTGTGTGTTTGGGTGGTAGGGAGGTGTGTCTTTGTATTAGGAGGTGTGTCTTTGTGTGTTAGGGGAGGTGTGTCTTTGTGTGTGTTAGGAGAGTGTCTGTAGTAGGGGAGGTGTGGTTGTGTGTGTTAGGGAGGTGTGTCTTTGTGTGTTAGGGGAGGTGTGTCTTGTGTTAGGGGAGATGTGTCTGTGTGTGTTAGGGAGATGTGTCTGTGTGTGTTAGGGAGGTGTGTCTGTGTTAGGGAGGTGTGTCTGTGTTAGGGATTTGTGTCTGTGTTTGGGAGGTGTGTCTGTGTTAGGGGAGGTGTGTTTTGTGTTAGGGAAGGTGTGTCTTTGTGTGTTAAGGAGGTGTGTCTTTGTGTGTTAGGAGGTCTGTGTGTGTTAGGGAGGTGTGTCTGTGTTAGGGAGTTAGGTTCGTCTTAGGAGGTGTGTCTGTGTTGGGGAGGTGTGTGTCTTGGTGTTAGGGAAGGTGTGTCTGTGTGTGTGTGTTAGGAGAGGTGTGTCTGTGTGTGTTAGGGGAGGTGTGTCTGTGTGTGTTAGGGGAGGTGTGTCTGTGTTAGGGATTTGTGTCTGTGTTAGGGAGGTGTGTCTGTGTTAGGAGGTGTGTCTTTGTGTGTTAGGGAGGTGTGTCTTTGTGTGTTAGGGAGGTGTGTCTTTGTGTGTTAGGGGAGGTGTGTCTGTGTTAGGGATTTGTGTCTGTGTTAGGGAGGTGTGTTCATGTAGAGGTGTGTTGGTGTGTTAGGGAGGTGTGTCTGTGTGTTAGGGGAGGTGTGTCTGTGTGTGTTAGGGAGGTGTGTCTTGTGTGTTAGGGAGGTGTGTCTGTGTGTGTTAGGAAGGTGTGTCTTGTGTGTTAGGGAGGTGTGTCTGTGTTAGGGAGGGTTGGGGAGGTGTGTGTCTGTGTTAGGAGGTGTGTCTTGGTGTGTTAGGAGGTGTGTCTGGTGTGTGTTAGGGAGGTGTGTCTGTGTGTGTTAGGGGAGGTGTGTCTGTGTGTGTGTTAGGGAGGTGTGTCTGTGTGTTAGGGGAGGTGTGTGTTTGGTGTTAGGAGGTGTGTCTTTGTGTGTTAGGGAGGTGTGTTTCTGTGTGTGTTAGGGAGGTGTGTCTGTGTGTGTTAGGGAGGTGTGTCTGTGTGTGTTAGGGAGGTGTGTCTGTGTTAGGGGGTGTGTGTCTTTGGGTGTTAGGGGAGGTGTGTCTGTGTGTGTGTTAGGGGAGGTGTGTCTGTGTGTGTTAGGGGAGGTGTGTCTGTGTGTGTTAGGGAGGTGTGTTTTGTGTGTTAGAGGTGTGTTTTGTGTGTTAGGGAGGTGTCTGTGTGTGTGTTAGGGAGGTGTGTCGTGTGTGTGTTAGAGGTGTGTCTGGTGTTAGGAGTGTGTCTGTGTTAGGGAGGTGTGTCTGGGGAGGTGTCTGTGTGTGTTGGGAGTGTGTTGTGTGTTAGGGGAGGTGTGTCTGTGTGTGTTAGGGGGAGGTGTGTGTGCTGTGTTAGGGAGGTGTGTCTTTGGGTGTTGGGAGGGTGTGTCTGTGTGTGTTAGGGAGGTGTGTCTGTGTGTGTTAGGGGGAGGTGTGTCCTTGTGTGTTAGGGAGGTGTGTCTTTGTGTGTTAGGGAGGTGTGTCTTTGTGTGTTAGGGGAGTGTCTGTGTGTTAGGGGAGGTGTGTCTTTGGGTGTTAGGGAGGTGTGTCTGTGTTAGGGAGGTGTTCTTTGTGTGTTAGGGAGGTGTGTCTGTGTTAGGGAGGTGGTCTTTGTGTTAGGGAGGTGTGTCTTTGTGTTAGGGGAGGTGTGTCTGTGTTAGGGAGGTGTGTGTGTTTGGTGTTAGGGGAGGTGTGTCTTTGTGTGTTAGGGAGGTGTGTCTGTGTTAGGGAGGTGTGTCTTTGTGTGTTAGAGGTGTGTCTTTTTGTGTTAGGGAGGTGTGTCTGTGTGTGTTAGGGAGGTGTGTCTGTGTGTGTTAGGGAGGTGTGTTCTGTGTGTTAGGAGGTGTGTCTGTGTTAGGGAGGTGTGCTGGTGTTAGGGGAGGTGTGTCTTTGTGTGTTAGGGAGGTGTGTCTTGTGTGTTAGGGGAGGTGTGTCTTTGTGTGTTAGGGAGGTGTGTGTCTTTGTGTGTTGGGGAGGTGTGTCTTTGTGTGTTAGGGGAGGTGTGTCTTTGTGTGTTAGGGAGGTGTGTGTGTGTGTGTGTTAGGGGAGGTGTTCTTGTGTGTTAGGGGAGGTGTGTCTTTGTGTGTTAGGGGGGTGTGTCTTTGTGTGTTAGGGGAGGTGTGTCTCTGTGTAGGTAGGGTGTCTTTTGTGTGTTAGGGAGGTGTGTCTTTGTGTGTTAGGAGGTGTGTCTTTGTGTGTTAGGGAGGTGTGTTCTTTGTGTGTTAGGGGGTTGTCTGTGTTAGGAGGTGTGTCTGTGTATTAGGGAGGGGTGTGTCTGTGTTAGGAGGTGTGTTTAGGGAGGGTCTTTGTGTGTTAGGAGGTGTGTCTTTTGTGTGTTAGGGGAGGTGTGTCTGTGTTAGGGAGGGGGTGTGTCTGTGTGTTAGGGAGGTGTGTCTGTGTTAGGGAGGTGTGTCTGTGTTAGGGAGGTGTGTCTTTGTGTGTGTTAGGGAGGTGTGTCTTGTGTGTTAGGGAGGTGTGTCTGTGTTAGGGAGGTGTCTGTGTGTTAGGGAGGTGTGTCTCGTGTGTTAGGGAGGTGTGTGTCGTGTGTGGTGTGTTAGGGAGGTGTGTCTTGTGTGTTAGGAGGTGTGTCTGTGTTGTGTGTTGGGGAGGTGTGTCTGTTTTAGGGAGGTGTGTGTTTGTGTGTTAGGAGGTGTGTCTTTGTGTGTTAGGGAGGTGTGTGTGTCTTGTGTGTTAGGGAGGTGTGTCTTTGTGTGTTAGGGAGGTGTGTGTGTGAGGTGTGTTGTGTTAGGGGTGTTTGTGTGTTGGGTGTTAGGGAGGTGTGTCTGTGTGTGTTAGGAGGTGTGTCTGTGTTAGGGAGGTGTGTCTTTGTGTTAGGGAGGTGTGTCTGTGTGTGGGGAGGTGTGTCTGTGTTAGGGGAGGTGTGTCTGTGTGGGGAGGTGTGTCTTTGTGTGTTAGGGAGGTGTGTGTGTCTGTGTGTTAGGGGAGGTGTGTCTGTGTTAGGGAGGTGTGTTTGTGTGTTAGGGAGGTGTGTCTTGTGTGTTAGGGAGGTGTGTTTTGTGTGTTAGGGAGGTGTGTTTTGTGTGTGTTAGGGAGTGTGTGTCTTTGTGTGTTAGGGAGGTGTGTCTTGTGTGTTAGGGAGGTGTGTCTTTGTGTGTTAGGAGGTGTGTCTGTGTTAGGAGGTGTGTCTTTGTGTGTTAGGGAGGTGTGTCTTGTGTTAGGAGGGGTGTGTCTGTGTTAGGGAGGTGTGTCTTTTGTGTGTTAGGGAGGTGTGTCTTTGTGTGTTAGGGAGGTGTGTCTTTGTGTGTTAGGGAGGTGTGTCTTTGTGTGTTAGGAGGTGTGTGTGTGTTAGGGAGGTGTGTCTGTGTTAGGGAGGTGTGTCTTGTGTGTTAGGGGAGGTGTGTCTGTGTTAGGGGAGGTGTGTCTGTGTGTGTGTTAGGGAGGTGTGTCTTTGTGTGTTAGGGAGGTGTGTCTGTGTGTGTTAGGGGAGGTGTGTCTTTGTGTGTTGGGGAGGTGTGTGTCTTTTGTGTTAGGAGTGTGTCTTTGTGTGTTAGGGAGGTGTGTCTGTGTGTTAGGGGAGGTGTGTCTGTTGTGTTAGGAGGTGTGTCTTTGTGTGTTAGGAGGTGTGTCTGTGTGTGTTAGGGAGGTGTGTCTTTGTGTTAGGGAGGTGTGTTTTGTGTGTTAGGGAGGTGTGTCTTTGTGTGTTAGGGAGGTGTGTCTTGTGTGTTAGGAGGTGTGTCTGTGTTAGGGAGGTTCTGGTTAGGGAGGTGTGTCTTTGTGTGTTAGGGAGGTGTGTCTTTGTGTGTTAGGGAGGTGTGTCTGTGTTAGGAAGGTGTCTCTTTATGTGTTAGGAGGTGTGTGTGTTAGGGAGGTGTGTCTTTGTGTGTTAGGGAGGTGTGTCTTTGTGTGTTAGGGAGGGTGTGTCTTTGTTAGGGGAGGTGTGTCTTTGTGTGTTAGGAGGTGTGTCTGTGTTAGGGAGGTGTGTCTTTGTGTGTTAGGGAGGTGTGTCTTTGTGTTAGGGAGGTTGTCTGTGTTAGGGAGGTGTGTCTTCTGTGTGTTGGGGAGGTGTGTCTGTGTTAGGGAGGTGTGTTTTGTGTGTTAGGGGAGGTGTGTCTTTGTGTGTTAGGGAGGTGTGTTCTGTGTTAGGGGAGGTGGGTGTTGGGGTGTGTTTTGTGTGTTAGGGAGGTGTGTCTGTGTTAGGGAGGTGTGTGTCTGTGTTTAGGGAGGTGTCTGTGTTAGGGAGGTGTGTCTTTGTGTGTTAGGGAGGTGTGTCTTGTGTGTTAGGGAGGTGTGTCTGTGTTTAGGGAGGTGTGTCTTTGTGTGTTAGGAGGTGTGTCTTTGTGTTAGGGAAGGTGTGTCGTGTGTTGGGTGTCTTTGTGTGTTGGGAGGTGTGTCTTTGTGTGTTAGGGAGGTGTCTGGTGTGTGTTAGGGAGGTGTGTCTTGTGTGTTAGGGGAGGTGTGTCTTGTGGTGTTAGGGGAGGTGTGTTCTGTGTTAGGGAGGTGTGTCTTGTGTGTTAGGGAGGTGTGTCTGTGTTAGGGAGGTGTGTCTGTGTGTTTGGGAGGTGTGTCTGTGTGTTAGGGAGGTGTGTTGTCTGTGGTTAGGGGAGGTGTGTCTTTGTGTGTTAGGGAGGTGTGTCTTTGTGTGTGTTAGAAGGTGTGTCTGTGTGTGTTAGGGAGGTGTGTTCTTTGGTGTGTTAGGGAGGTGTGTGTTTTGTGTGTTAGGGAGGTGTGTCTGTGTGTGTAGGGAGGTGTGTCTTGTGTGTTAGGGAGGTGTGTCTTTGTGTGTTAGGGGAGGTGTGTGTGGGGAGGTGTGTCTGTGTGTTAGGGGAGGTGTGTCTTTGTGTGTTAGGAAGGTGTCTTTGTGTGTTGGGAGGTGTGTCTTTGTGTGTTAGGGAGATGTGTCTGTGTGTGTGGGAGGTGTGTCTTTGTGTGTTAGGGAGGTGTCTCTGTGTGGGTGTGTGTCTGTGTTAGGGGGTGTGTCTGTGTGTGTTAGGGAGGTGTGTCTGTGTTAGGGAGGTGTGTCTTGTGTTGAGGAGGTGTGTCTGTGTTAGGGAGGTGTGTCTTTGTGTGTGGGAGGTGTGTCTTTGTGTGTTTAGGGAGGTGTCTGTTGTGTGTGGGGAGGTGTGTCTGTGTTGGGAGGTGTGTCTTTGTGTGTTGGGGAGGTGTGTCTTGTGTGTTAGGGAGGTGTGTCTTTGTGTGTGTAGGGAGGTGTGTCTTTGTGTGTTAGGGAGGTGTGTCTTTGTGTGTTAGGGAGGTGTCTCTGTGTGTTAGGGAGGTGTGTCTGTGTGTTAGGGAGGTTGTTTTGTTGGGAGGTGTGTCTTTGTGTTAGGGAGGTGTGTCTTTGTGTGTAGAGGTGTGTCTCTGTGTGTGGGGAGGTGTGTCTGTGTTAGGGAGGTGTGTCTTGTGTGTTAGGGAGGTGTGTCTTTGGTGTTAGGGAGGTGTGTCTGTGTGTGTGTGGGGAGGTGTGTGTGTTGGGTTTGTCTGTGTTAGGGAGGTGTGTCTGTGTGTGTTGGGAGGTGTGTGTCTGTGTTGGGAGGTGTCTGCGTGTTAGGGAGGTGTGTCTGTGTGTTAGGGGGTGTGTGTGTCTTTGTGTGTTAAGGGATGGTGACGTTGGACAATACTGGAAGGGATAGTACCAATGGACAGTACCGGGAGGGAGAGTAGCATAGGGCAGTACCAAGATGGACAGTACCGGGAGGGAGGCAGTACCAAGCTCCCCAATACCAGTGAAGCATTATGCCGGTCGTTCATTGGCAAGGACCATACTTCACTCACTAGTCTTTATTGATCTGAGTGTGACTTGAAGGGCGTGTTCAAATGTCAGGCTTCCTTTCTCTTGAGTTAACTATCTCTACCATGTTATTGATATCTCTAGGGTCATAATTAATATCTTTCTTTCCATCTCCAAGTTTACAATCGCTGGTATATTATTTTATCTCCAAGGTCATAATTGCTGGCATGATATGTCATTTACAATCTTTGTCTTCTCATCTCCATCTCCTGTTACAAGATAATATCATGTCTGGGGGAGCTGGAGGGTGGTGCTTAGTTCTGACGTCAGCAAGGAGAGGATGAGCCAGAGCGTGCGCGCATGCACACGCACACACAGAGTCACGTTTCTTGATGACCTCGGCTGTGGTGTCCTTGACATGAGAGGAGCCTGGGTTATGGTGACCTGGGCTATGAGTGACCTAAGCTGTGACTAACCTAGGCTGTGCTTGACCTAGGTTATGGTTGTTAGTAACCTAGGCTGTGCTTGACCTTGGTTATGGCTGTGAGTAACCTGGGCTGTGAGTAACCTGGGCTGTGAGTAACCTGGGCTGTGGTGACCTATTCTGTGTATGACCGGGGACTATGAATGGTGGTGATGGTGTGTGTGTCAGAATGGTGATGGTGTGTGTGTGTCAAGCATGGTGATGGTGTGTGTTAAGCATGATGACGGTGTGTGTGTAGCATGGTGATGGTGTGTGTCAAACAAAGGTGATGGTGTGTGTGTCAAGCATGGTGATGGTGTGTGTGTCAAGCATGGTGATGGTGTGTGTGTCCAAGCATGATGACGGTGTGTGTGTCAAGCATGGTGATGGTGTGTGTCAAACATGGTGATGGTGTGTGTCAAGCATGGTGATGGTGTGTGTGTCCAAGCATGATGACGGTGTGTGTGAAAGCATGGTGATGGTGTGTGTCGGAGCATGGTGATGGTGTGTGTGTCAAGCATGGTGATGGTGTGTGTGTCAGCATGATGACGGTGTGTGTGTAAAGCATGGTGATGGTGTGTGTCAAGCATGGTGATGGTGTGTGTCAAGCATGGTGATGGTGTGTGTGTCAAGCATGGTGTTGGTGTGTGTGAGTCAAGCATGGTGATGGTGTGGCGCCAAGCATGGTGATGGTGTGTCAATCTGGTGATGGTGCGTCAAGCATGGTGATGGTGTGTCAAGCATGTGATGGTGTGTCAAGCATGGTGATGGTGTGTCAAGCATGGTGATGGTATGTCAAGCATGGTGATGGTGTGTGATAAGCATGGTGATGGTGTGTGTAAGCATGGTGATGGTGTGTCAATCATGGTGATGGTGTGTCCAAGCATGGTGATGGTGTATCCGATATGGTGATGGTATATTCAAGCATGGTGATGGTGTTATCAAGCATGGTGATGGTGTGTGCCAAACTATGGTGATGGTGTGTCAATCATGGTGATGGTGTGTACCATTGATGATTGTTAATATCAAATGTGATGGTATGTGTCAAGCATAGTGATGGTGTATGTGTGTATCAAGCATGGTTATGGTGTGTGTCAAACATGGTGATGGTGTGTGACAAGCATAGTGATTGTGTGTGTGTGTGTGTGTGTGTGTCTGTGTGTGTGTGTGTGTGTATGCCAAGCATGGTGATGGTGTGTGTCAAACACGGTGATGGTGTGTGTCAAACATGGTGATGGTGTGTGACAAACATGGTCATGGTGAAATGGCGGAGAAACTGTCACTTCATTGATGGTGAGTATATTTGGTGATGATTTTTGGTTGGTGGTGTTGGAGATGTGTGGTGGAGGGTGGCTGTGTTGGAGAAGGTTTGTAGTTGCGATGGTGAAAAGGTTTGGTGGAACGTGGTGGTGTTGGAGATATGGTGGCCGTGTTGGAGAAGGTTTGGTGGCCGTGTTGGAGAACGTGTGGTGGCCGTGTTGGAGAGGTTTGGTGGCCGTTTGGAGAAGGTGTGGTGGCCGTGTTGGTGAAGGTTTGGTGGCCGTGTTGGAAAAGGTGTGGTGGTCGTGTTGGAGAAGGTGTGGTGGTCGTGTTGAAGAAGGTAAGGTGTGGTGGTCGTGTTGGAGAAGGTGTGGTGGTCGTGTTGAAGAAGGTATGATGACCGTGATGGAGAAGGTGTGGTGGTCGTGTTGGAGAAGGCATGATGGCCGTGTTGGAGAAGGTGTGGTGGCCGTGTTGGAGAAGGTGTGGTGGTCGTGTTGGAGAAATTTACTCGCCAACACCTCACCAAGGAGACTCAGTGATCGTATGGTCAGACACCTCAAGATGTCCAATAACTCTTTACCTGCGTCAGTAGCTCTATGTGTCGCCTACTTAACTCAGTGGGTGGTTAAACGAGTGTTGCTCGGTCGGCTGTTAATAGAATAGAATAACCAGTTTTGTTTTTTGCGGTATCTCTTAAAACCCGTAAAAGTCACAACTTGTACATTCCGTTTTCAAATACGTGAGAATAGTTTTAAGATTTAAGAAAACACTCAGGCGGTATCAAAGGTTCCCAGCAGAGGAACTGAGCTAAATATAATGCTGTGTAGATTTTGTAACGAGGCTGATGATGAAAGCCACGTCAGGTCCCACGACGCATAAATTTCCCCGTTGGGCAAATCTCATCTAAGAGGCTGTGTGGCCCGACCCGGCCCTCCCCCGCACCTCACTCACTTCAGGGCGAAAGAAGTAAAAGGACAGAGCGCGTTGCTTGTTTGGCCGGAGCAGGCGAGGAGAAGGTGGGTGTATGCCGGTAACTTTATCGACGAGGACGCCCCACCTTATGAAGCTATGAATAATATACCTCCTGTGGGAATACTGAAAACAGCGCGTCCACAACACTGTATTTCTAAATATAATGCCTCGTTCCCACGCTCACTCTTTTCTCGCCTTCTGGCACGAATTTATTTTTTGTGTGAAAAGATGAAGGAGTTCATCTCCCAATTTGCCAGAAGAAAATATTACGCTCATCCTTATAGTGTATTTCGTCCGACGTGTAAAGACAACTGTTGGAGTTTGGGGAGTGTGTGGCGGTTTAATCCCACGCAGTCGACCATCTCGCCTTGTTGACACATCTCCTAATTGTTGCTGCCGTAGGCGGCGTGGAGCCTGGAGCTTGTGTCGCCATATTGATCTGCCACGTCAACATGTGTGTTCATATATATATATACTTCATTTTTAGTCCATTTAACACGCGGACTTTGAACATATAATCAACGACCTCACCAGCAAGGAATCGAACCCTCGACCTACTGGGT
>NW_024744839.1:6976603-6999103 GCF_018991925.1 Homarus americanus | reverse complement strand
TGGTGTAAGGCAAGAGTTATGGGCATATAGGAATTATCTCCTGTATTATATGTTATTTAAATTAAATAATGGTCATATGTAACAAACACACAACAACCGATGTACGGCAGACCACAGGCAACATGCCTCCCAGGAGCAGGACGGTCTGGGGTTTGTTGACACATGTAGTGAGAGTCATCGCCTTCACATCCTTCCTCAGTAACTAGGGCCTGGGGCTTCCCGACGTCACGCGTAGTGCAAAAGCAAACATCACTACAGTGCTCGGTAGCATTTCTTTCACTGTGGAAGACTGCCTCGTAGTGCAGGAACGAGCGCCCTCTGATGCGATGGTTTTAATTACTGTTATATAGGACATTATTATATTACCTAAATAAAAATCCTTTATATTGCTCTTTTCTTGTCATTTTTACTCGCTTCTGGGTACCATTAAACATGCTAGGATATATATATATATATATATATATATATATATATATATATATATATATATATATATATATATATATATATATATATATATATATGCTGATAACCACAAGGAAATAAGAAAACACGAAGTTTCCAAGCTCTTTCGTGTAATTCACATCTTCATGGGTGAGTACAGACTAAGGAGAAGTACAAAACAAGGTGTATATATTCAGATGAGGCTGGAATCAGGTCCACAATGGTAAGGTATTAGGTAATGACCCTACTAATCTTTAAATAGCACCGCAACGGTCGGTAGTCAGGTCAGAGGGTAAGGTGACCCAACCTTCTCACCTAGTTACAAATCTTCTTAATTACAAAATTGTCCAGTTTGTACATGCCATTACTCAAATTCATGTTGAATGCTTCGGTATGTTTAATGAGACTAGATTCTATGATGTTCCTACTGTCAATTGAATTACAAGGTAACATTGAGGAGGCATTATCCCAGTCAATGCAATGCTTGTTATCCCTCAAATGAACAAACAGAGCATTGGATTCCTGGCCTGTCCTAACACTATATTTATGTTGTTTAAGTCTAGTTACAAGATCTTTACCTGTCTGGCCTAAGTAAAACATATTACATTCCTTGCAATGAACTTTATAAATGCAGCCACCCCTGAAGATGTGAATTACACGAAAGCGCTAGAACTTCGTGTTTTCTTCTTATATATACAGAATATATATATATATATATATATATATATATATATATATATATATATATATATATATATATTCTGTACATCAAGTTGTAGAATAAAATATAGATATATTGATATACAACTTTCGAGTTATATACAGTACACGCTTTTTAAAACCATAAAGCAATAATTTATTAATTCATCAATTATATTACAAAATGAGAATTTAACTGACTTATATTTTCTTCCTTTCAGGTATGTTAACAAGACGTGTTAGTGGCACCAGACGGTGATGTTGGTGAGTAACCACCAGACGGTGATGTTGGTGAGTGGCCACCAGATGGTGATGTTGTGGTGGTGTTCAGAGTAACCACCAGACGGTGATGTTGGTGAGTAACCACCAGACGGTGGTGTTGGTGAGTGGCCACCAGATGGTGATGTTCGTGAGTAACCACCAGATGGTGGTGTTCGTGAGTAGCCACCAGATGGTGATGTTGGTGAGTGGCCACCAGACGGTGGTGTTGGTGAGTGGCCACCAGACGGTGATATTGGTGAGTGAAATTCCAGAGGTGGAACTGATATTTAAAGGAAAGGAAGAAGAGAAATTAAAGAATATCACTATCAGAAAAGAGGATGTTCTTAAGAAGATAAATAAACTAAAGAAAACAAAATCCCCAGGGCCGGATGAAATTTTCCCTCGAGTCTTGAAAGAGTGTAGGGAACAGATTAGCGGACCCCTCGTAAACGTATTTACAAAATCAGTAGACACCGGAGTTGTGCCAGACTTGTGGAAACAGGCAAATGTAGTACCCATATTCAAAAAGGGAGACAGAGCATTAGCGTCAAATTACCGGCCGATCAGTTTGACGTCAGTAGTGGGGAAATTTCTTGAATCAATTATAGCAGATAGCATCCGATCGCATATAGAGAAAAGCAAATTAATCTACGACTCTCAACATGGGTTTACAAAGGGAAAATCTTGTCTAACAAATCTACTAACGTTTTTTAGGAAAGTCTTCGAGGTAGTAGATAATGACGAAAATTACGATGTTATTTACTGAGACTTTAGCAAAGCATTTGACGGAGTACCGCATCAGAGGCTTCTGAGAAAAATTAGGGCTCATGGTATCGAGGGGAAAGTTTTAAATTGGATAAAATCATGGCTCACCGATAGAACGCAGAGGGTCAGCGTAGATGGTGTTAAATCTGAGTGGGGCCGTGTAACCAGTGGGGTTCCCCAGGGGTCAGTACTAGGCCCACTCTTGTTCATAATCTACATAAACGATCTAGATAGTGGGATCAGCAGTGACATAAGCAAGTTTGCGGATGACACCAAAATAGGGCGGCAAATTAATTCAGGGCAGGGTGCAAATGCATTACAGGAGGATCTAAATAAACTGCAGGGGTGGTCTGAAAAATGGCAAATGAAATTCAACACCAGCAAGTGCAGCGTACTTAATATTGGAAGAACAAATACTTGTAATGTATACAGCCTTAACAACATCAACCTAGAGAAGTCGACTTGTGAAAGAGACCTAGGGGTACTTGTAAGCCCGGACCTATGGCCTAGAAAACAGTGCGTTAATGTTCGAAATAAGGCAAACAGAGTATTGGGTTTTATATCTAGAAGTGTAAGTAACAAGAGTGCAGAGGTCTTATTGCAACTATATCTTGCGCTAGTCAGGCCACACCTCGATTATGCGGTTCAGTTCTGGTGCCCCTATTATAGAATGGATATAAATTCACTAGAGTCGGTGCAGCGAAGAATGACAAAAATGATTCCGGGACTTAGAAACCTTCCATATCAGGATAGGCTAAAGAAACTTAACTTGCATTCCCTAGAAAGACGAAGAGTGCGGGGAGATATGATAGAAGTATTTAAGTGGGTGAAAGGAATCAATAAAGGGGATATAGATAAAGTTCTTATAATATCCGAGCAGGATAGGACTCGGAGCAACGGATTCAAGTTGGATAAGTTTAGGTTTAGGAGGGAGATAGGAAGAAACTGGTTCACAAATAGGGTGGTGGACGAGTGGAACAAGCTTAGCAACTTTGTAGTAAGTGCTGGAACTCTGGAAAGTTTCAAAAGGAGGCTAGATAGATTCATGGATGATAGAGAGTGGTAGTAACTCTCGACAGGAGCTGCCATGCACAGGCCAACCGGCCTATTGCAGACTCCTTATTTTCTTATGTTTTTATGTTCTATGTTGACGTTTCACTTCCCCCTTGACACCACCTTCCCCTTGACACCACCCCCCCTTGACACCACTATTCACAGGTTGCCAATTTTTACACTGAGGAGCTCGCTGTTATCACCGAGCACCGTCCAGGTCACCTCCATGAACGGTCTCCAAATTTTTATAGGTCACGCCTGTCAATGATACTGGCTGCCTACCCGGGCACACAGGAACCGGCCACGGGTGTAGACAGGGACATAGGAGGATAGATAGGGACGTGTAAGGGTAGACAGGGGCCTGGCAGGAGAGGATGGGTGTAAACAGTCACGCGGGGGGTAGAGAGGAACATGGGAAGTAGACAGGGATGATAGGAGCTAGGCAGAAGACAGATGTAGACGGACGTGGGGGAGATGTAGACAGGAGCAGGACACGAAAAGACGGGCGTATGAAGTGACGTGAGAGTGTAGACAGGAACGAGAGAGAGAGAGAGAGAGAGAGAGAGAGAGAGAGAGAGAGAGAGAGAGAGAGAGAGAGAGAGAGAGAGAGAGTTAATAGCATGTAAATATCTCGGTTATTCAGTAGTGAAGGAACTCTATTGATAACATACCTACACAGATGAATGAATTTGGAAAACTTTAGTGAATGAACGATTAAACATTGGTATGTAAATAACGTGAATAAATAAATGAATAACTGGTCCCACTTGACGTAAATGAATGAATGGGAAATTAAGCAGAATCATCACGAATGAAAAAAATAAATAAATTGGGCGTATGTGGCGTGATTGAAACGGGGAAAAGAAGTGTTTCGTTTGGTTTCGTTTGGTTTCGTTTGGTCAGTTATGTTATGTTAGGCTGGTTTAGTTTGACGCTGTGTTTCGGAAATACTGAATCTAACCTAAAATTTAACTTTACCTTTAATTAAAAACTACTACTTGTTCGTGCTGTTGTATCTTCGCGTGTGGATGGTCGTCCTTGCTGGCCAGTCGTGTGGTGTGGTCGTTCCTCGCTGACCAGACGTGTGGTGTTGTGATCCTCGCTGACCAGACGTGTGGTGTTGTGATCCTCGCTGACCAGACGTGTGGTGTTGTGATCCTCGCTGACCAGACGTGTGGTGTTGTTGTCCTCGTTGGTCAGACGTGTGGTGTTGTGATCCTCGCTGACCAGACGTGTGGTGTTGTTGTCCTCGTTGGTCAGATGTGTGGTGTTGTCGTCCTCGTTGGTCCAGACGTGTGGTGTTGTCGTCCTCGTTGGTCAGATGTGTGGTGTTGTCGTCCTCGTTGGTCGAGGTGTATGGTGTTGTTGTCCTCGTTGGTCAGACGTGTGGTGTTGTCGTCCTCGTTGGTCAGATGTGGTGTTGTCGTCCTCGTTGGTCAGACGTGTGGTGTTGTTGTTGTCCTCGTTGGTCAGATGTGTGGTGTTGTCGTCCTCGTTGGTCAGACGTATGGTGTTGTTGTCCTCGTTGGTCAGACGTGTGGTGTTGTTGTCCTCGTTGGTCAGACGTGTGGTGTTGTCGTCCTCGTTGGTCAGACGTGTGGTGTTGTTGTCTTCGTTGGTCAGATGTGTGGTGTTGTTGTCCTCGTTGGTCCAGACGTGTGGTGTTGTTGTCCTCGTTGGTCAGATGTGTGGTGTTGTCGTCCTCGTTGGTCAGACGTATGGTGTTGTCGTCCTCGTTGGTCAGACGTGTGGTGTTGTTGTCCTCGTTGGTCAGACGTGTGGTGTTGTTGTCCTCGTTGGTCAGACGTATGGTGTTGTCGTCCTCGTTGGTCAGATGTGTGGTGTTGTCGTCCTCGTTGGTCAGACGTGTGGTGTTGTTGTCCTCGTTGGTCAGACGTGTGGTGTTGTTGTCCTCGTTGGTCAGATGTGGTTATTTGTTGTCCTCGTTGGTCAGACGTGTGGTGTTGTTGTCCTCGTTGGTCAGATGTGTGGTGTTGTCATCCTCGTTGGTCAGATGTGTGGTGTTGTCGTCCTCGTTGGCCAGACGTGTGGTGTTTTCGTCCTCGTTGGTCAGACGTGTGGTGTTGTCGTCCTCGCTGGTCAGACGTGTGGTGTTGTCGTCCTCGTTGGTCAGACGTGTGGTGTTGTCGTCCTCGTTGGTCAGACGTATGGTGTTGTCGTCCTCGCTGGCCAGACGTGTGGTGTTTGTCGTCCTCGCTGGCCAGACGTGTGGTGTTGTTGTCCTCGTTGGTCAGTCGTGTGGTGTTGTCGCCCTCGCTGGTCAGACGTGTTGTGTTGTCGTCCTCGCTGGCCAGGCGTGTGGTGTTGTCGCCCTCGCTGGTCAGACGTGTGGTGTTGTCGTCCTCGTTGGCCAGACGTGTGGTGTTGTCGTCCTCGTTGGTCAGGCGTGTGGTGTTGTCGTCCTCGCTGGCCAGACGTGTGGTGTTGTCGTCCTCGTTGGCCAGACGTGGTGTTGTCGTCCTCGTTGGTCAGTCGTGTGGTGTTGTCGTCCTCGCTGGCCAGACGTGTGGTGTTGTCGTCCTCGCTGGTCAGACGTGTGGTGTTGTCGTCCTCGCTGGCCAGCGGTGTGTGTTGTCGTCCTCGTTGGTCAGTCGTGTGGTGTTGTCGTCGTTGGTCAGACTTGTGGTGTTGTCGTCCTCGTTGGTCAGACGTATGGTGTTGTCGTCCTCGCTGGCCAGACGTGTGGTGTTGTCGTCCTCGTTGGTCAGACGTGTGGTGTTGTCGTCCTCGTTGGTCAGACGTGTGGTGTTGTCGTCCTCGTTGGTCAGACGTGTGGTGTTGTCGTCCTCGCTGGTCAGACGTGTGGGTGTTGTCGTCCTCGTTGGTCAGACGTGTGGTGTTGTCGTCCTCGTTGGTCAGACGTGTGGTGTTGTCGTCCTCGTTGGTCAGTCGTGTGGTGTTGTCGTCCTCGTTGGTCAGACGTGTGGTGTTGTCGTCCTCGTTGGTCAGACGTGTGGTGTTGTCGTCCTCGTTGGTCAGACGTATGGTGTTGTCGTCCTCGCTGGCCAGACGTGTGGTGTTGTCGTCCTCGTTGGTCAGATGTGTGGTGTTGTCGCCCTCGTTGGTCAGATGTGTGGTGTTGTCGTCTCGTTGGTCAGACGTGTGGTGTTGTCGCCCTCGTTGGTCAGATGTGTGGTGTTGTCGTCCTCGTTGGTCAGATGTGTGGTGTTGTCGTCCTCGCTGGTCAGATGTGTGGTGTTGTCGTCCTCGTTGGTCAGATGTGGTGTTGTCGTCCTCGTTGGTCAGATGTGTGGTGTTGTCGTCCTCGTTGGTCAGATGTGTGGTGTTGTCGTCCTCGTTGGTCAGACGGTGTGGTGTTGTCGCCCTCGTTGGTCAGATGTGTGGTGTTGTCGTCCTCGTTGGTCAGACGTGTGGTGTTGTCGCCCTCGTTGGCAGAACTTGTGGTGTTGTCGTCCTCGTTGGTCAGATGTGTGGTGTTGTCGTCCTCGTTGGTCAGATGTGTGGTGTTGTTCGTCCTCGTTGGTCAGACGTGTGGTGTTGTCGTCCTCGTTGGTCAGATGTGTGGTGTTGTCGTCCTCGTTGCCCAGACGTGTGGTGTTGTCGTCCTCGTTGGTCAGACGTGTGGTGTTGTCGCCCCTCGCTGGCCAGATGTGTGTTGTCGTCCTCGTTGGTCAGACGTGTGGTGTTGTCGTCCTCGTTGGTCAGACGTGTGGTGTTGTCGCCCTCGCTGGTCAGACGTGTGGTGTCGCCCTTGATGGTCAGACGTATGGTGTTGTCGCCCTCTGGTCAGACGTGTGGTGTTGTCGCCTCGCTGGTCAGACGTGTGGTGTTGTCGCCCTCGCTGGTCAGACGTGTGGTGTTGTCGTCCTCGCTGGCCAGACGTGTGGTGTCGCCCTCGCTGGCCAGACGTGTGGTGTTGTCGCCCTCGCTGGTCAGACGTGTGGTGTTGTCGCCCTCGCTGGTCAGACGTGTGGTGTTGTCGTCCTGCTGGTCAGATGTGGTGTTGTCGTCCCTCGCTGGTCAGATGTGGTGTTGTCGTCCCTCGTTGGTCAGACGTGGTGTTGTCGTCCCTGCTGGCCAGACGTGGTGTTGTCGTCCCGCTGGCCAGACGTGTGGTGTTGTCGTCCTCGTTGGTCAGACGTGTGGTGTTGTCGTCCCTGCTGGTCGACGTGTGGTGTTGTCGTCCCCGCTGGTCAGATGTGTGGTGTTGTCGTCCTCGTTGATGTGTGGTGTTGTCGCCTGTTGGTCAGACGTGGTGTTGTCGTCCTCGTTGGTCAGATGTGTGGTGTTGTCGTCCCGTTGGTCAGACGTGTGGTGTTGTCCCTGCTGGTCAGACGTGTGGTGTTGTCGTCCTCGCTGGTCAGACGTGTGGTGTTGTCGTCCCTGCTACGATGTGTGGTGTTGTCGCCTCGCTGGCCAGATGTGGTGTTGTCGTCCCTGCTGGCCAGATGTGGTGTTGTCGTCCTCGTTGGTCAGACGTGGTGTCGTCCCCGCTGGCCAGATGTGTGGTGTTGTCGTCCGCTGGTCAGACGTGGTGTTGTCGCGTCCTCGCTGGTCAGATGTTGTTGTCGCCCCTCGTTGGTCAGATGTGGTGTTGTCGTCCCTGCTGGTCAGACGTGTGGTGTTGTCGTCCTCGCTGGTCAGACGTGGTGTTGTCGTCCCTGGTCAGATGTGTGGTGTTGTCTCCTCGCTGGTCAGACGTGTGGTGTTGTCGTCCTCGCTGGTCAGATGTGTGGTGTTGTCGTCCCTCGCTGGTCAGATGTGGTGTTGTCGTCCTCGCTGGTCAGACGTGTGGTGTTGTCGCCCGTTGGTCAGACGTGTGGTGTTGTCGTCCCTGCTGGCCAGACGTGTGGTGTTGTCGTCCCTGCTGGTCAGACGTGTGGTGTTGTCGTCCTCGCTGGTCAGACGTGGTGTTGTCGTCCTCGCTGGTCAGATGTGGTGTTGTCGTCCTCGTTGGTCAGACGTGTGGTGTTGTCGCCCTCGCTGGCCAGATGTGTGGTGTTTGTCGTCCTCGCTGGTCAGACGTGTGGTGTTGTCGTCCCCGCTGGCCAGATGTGGTGTTGTCGTCCCTGCTGGTCAGACGTGTGGTGTTGTCTTGCTGGTCAGACGGTGTTGTCGCCCTCGCTGGCCAGATGTGGTGTTGTCGTCCTGCTGGTCAGACGGTGTTGTCGCCCTCGCTGGCCAGACGTGTGGTGTTGTCGCCCTTGCTGGTCAGACGGTGTGTGGTGTTGTCGTCCCTCGTTGGTCAGATGTGGTGTTGTCGTCCTCGCGGCCGATGTGTGGTCGCCTGTTGGTCAGACGTGGTGTTGTCGTCCCGCTGGCCAGACGTGTGGTGTTGTCGTCCTCGCTGGCCAGATGTGTGGTGTTGTCGTCCTCGCTGGTCAGACGTGGTGTTGTCGTCCTCGTTGGTCAGACGTGGTGTTGTCGTCCTCGCTGGTCAGACGTGTGGTGTTGTCGTCCTCGCTGGTCAGGACGTGTGGTGTTGTCGCCCTCGCTGGCCAGACGTGTGGTGTTGTCGCCCTCGCTGGTCAGACGTGTGGTGTTGTCGTCCTCGCTGGTCAGACGTGTGGTGTTGTCGCCTCTGGCCAGACGTGTGGTGTTGTCGTCCTCGTTGGTCAGACGTGTGGTGTTGTCGCCCTCGCTGGTCAGACGTGTGGTGTTGTCGTCCGCTGGCCAGATGTGTGGTGTTGTCGTCCTCGCTGGTCAGACGTGTGGTGTTGTCGCCCGCTGGCCAGACGTGTGGTGTTGTCGTCCGCTGGCCAGACGTGTGGTGTTGTCGCCCGTTGGTCAGACGGTGTTGTCGTCCCTGCTGGCCAGACGTGTGGTGTTGTCGTCCCTCGCTGGCCAGACGTGTGGTGTTGTCGCCCTCGCTGGCCAGACGTGTGGTGTTGTGGTCTCCGCTGGCCGGACGTGTGGTGTTGTCGTCCTCGCTGGCCAGACGTGTGGTGTTGTCGCCCTCGCTGGCCAGACGTGTGGTGTTGTCGCCCCGCTGGTCAGACGTGGTGTTGTCGTCCCGCTGGCCAGACGTGTGGTGTTGTCGCCCTTGCTGGCCAGACGTGTGGTGTTGTCGCCCTCGCTGGCCGCGTGTGGTGTTGTCGCCCCCGCTGGCCAGACGTGGTGTTGTCGTCCTCGTTGGTCAGACGTGTGGTGTTGTCGTCCCTGCTGGCCAGGACGTGGTGTTGTCGCCCCCGCTGGCCAGACGTGTGGTGTTGTCGCCCTCGCTGGCCAGACGTGTGGTGTTGTCGCCTCGCTGGCCAGACGGTGGTGTTGTCGCCCTCGCTGGCCAGAGCGTGGTGTTGTCGCCCTCGCTGGCCAGACGGTGGTGTTGTCGCCCTCGCTGGCCAGACGTGTGGTGTTGTCGCCCTCGCTGGCAGACGTATGGTGTCGCCTCGCTGGCCAGACGTGTGGTGTTGTCGCCCCCGCTGGCCAGACGTGTGGTGTTGTCGCCCTGCTGGCCAGACGTGTGGTGTTGTCGCCCTCGCTGGTCAGGATGTGTGGTGTTGTCGCCCTCGCTGGCCAGACGTGTGGTGTTGTCGCCCCGCTGGCCAGACGTGTGGTGTTGTCGCCCTCGCTGGCCAGACGTATGGTGTTGTCGCCCTCGTTGGCTGGACGTGTGGTGTTGTCGCCCTCGCTGGCCAGACGTGTGGTGTTGTCGCCTCGCTGGCCAGACGTGGTGTTGTCGCCCTCGCTGGCCAGACGTGGTGTTGTCGCCCCGCTGGCCAGAGCGTATGGTGTTGTCGCCCTCGCTGGCCAGAGCTTCTTGGGATCATCTCTCTACTTACATAGTTTTAATTTACTCGTTTATTATTCCAAATATTATGGATGTGTTCAGTCCATAAGCGATACAGTATTATATATTAATGATGATGCTGTCGACAGGCTGGACACAGTCATGTAATATATGGAGAGTCGTCTTCCAGTGGTCAGTAGGGTGGAGAGTGTCTTCCAGTGGTCAGTAGGGTGGAGAGTCGTCTTCCAGTGGTCAGTAGGGTGGAGAGTCGTCTTCCAGTGGTCAATGTAGGGTGGAAGTCGTGTTCCAGTAGAAGGATGGAGAGTCTTCCAGTGGTCAGTAGGGTGGAGAGTCGTGTTCCAGTGGTCAGAAGGATGGAGAGTCGTCTTTAATGGTAGTAGGGTGGAGAGTCTTGTTCCAGTGAATGGGGTGAGAGTCGTGTTCAGTAGATGGAATCGTCTTCCAATGGTCAGTAGGGTGGAGAAGTCTTGTTCCAGTGGTCAGTAGGATGGAGAGTCGTCTTCAGTAGTCAGAAGGATGGATCGTCTTCCAATAGTCAATAGGATGAGTCGTCTTCCATTAGTAGAAGGATGGTGAGTCGTCTTCTAGTCAGTGGGTGGATCGTCTTCCAGTGGTCAGTAGGGTGGAGAGTCGTCTTCCAGTGGTCAGTAGGATGGAGAGTCGTCTTCCAGTGGTCAGTGGGTGGAGAGTCGTCTTCCAGTGGTCAGTGGGTGGAGAGTCGTCTTCCAGTGGTCAGAATGGAGAGTCGTCTTCCAGTGGTCAGTAGGGTGCAGAGTCGTCTTCCAGTGGTCAGTAGGATGGCGAAGTCGTCCTCCAGTGGTCAGTAGGGTGGAGAGTCGTCTTCCAGTGGTCAGTAGGATGGAGAGTCGTCTTCAGTAGTCAGAAGGATGATCGTCTTATGGTCAGAAGGATGGAGGTCGTCTTCCAGTAGTCAGAAGGATGGAGAGTCGTCTTCCAGTGGTCAGTGGATAGAGTCGTTCCCGGTAGTCAATGGATGGAGAGTCGTCTTCCAGTAGTCAGAAGGATGGAGAGGTCGTCTTCCAGTAGTCAGAAGGATGGAGAGTCGTCTTCCAGTAGTCAGTAGGATGGAGAGTCGTCTTCCAGTAGTCAGAAGGATGGAGAGTCGTCTTCCAGTAGTCAGTGGATGGAGAAGTCTTCATGAGTAGGGATGGAGAGTCGTCTTCCAGTAGTCAGAAGGATGGAGAGTCGTCTTCCAGTAGTCAATGGGATGGAGAGTCGTCTTCCAGTAGTCAGTAGGGTGGAGAGTCGTCTTCCAGTGGTCAGTAGGATGGAGAGTCGTCTTCCAGTAGTCAGTAGGGTGGAGAGTCGTCTTCCAGTGGTCAGTAGGATGGAGAGTCGTCTTCAATAGTGAAGGATGGAGAGGTCGTCTTCCAGTAGTCAGAAGGATGAAATCGTCTTCCAGTAGTCAGTAGGATGGAGAGTCGTCTTCCAGTAGTCAAGGGTGGAAGCGTCTTCATGGTCAGTAGGTGGAGACTCGTCTTCCAGTAGTCAGAAGGTTGGAGGTATCTTCAGTAGTCAGAAGGATGGAGAGTCTTCGTAGCTCAGAAGGATGGAGTCGTATTGATCGAAGGATGGAGAAGTTGTCTTCAGTAGTCAAAAGGATGATCTTCCATGTATTCAGTAGGATGGAGAGTCGTGTCTTCTTCAAGTAGTCAGAAGGATGGAGAGTCGTCTTCCAGTAGTCAGAAGGATGGAGAGTCGTCTTCCGTAGTCAGAAAGTAGGATGGAGAGTCGTCTTCCAGTAGTCAGTAGGGTGGAGTGGGTCTTCCAGTGGTCAGGTAGGATGGAGGTCATCTTCAGTACTCAGGAGGATGGAGAGTCGTCTTCCAGTAGTCAGTAGGGTGAGTCGTCTTCAGTAGTCAGAATGATGGAGAGTTGCTTCCAGTAGGGATGGAGAGTCGTCTTCCAGTAGTCACAAGGATGGAGAGTCGTCTTCAGTTGTCAGAAGGATGGAGAGTCGTCTTCCAGTAGTGAAGGATTGATTATCTTCCAGTAGTCAGTAGGGTGGAGAGTCGTCTTCCAGTGGTCAGTAGGATGGAGAGTCGTCCCAGTAGTCAGAAGGATGGAGAGTCGTCTTCCAGTAGTCAGTAGGATGGAGATGTCTTCCAGTGATCTGGAGATCTTCCAGTAGTGAGTAGGATGGAGAGTCTTCTTCCAGTGGTCAGTAGGATGGAGAGTCGTCTTCCAGTAGTCAGTAGGATGGTGAGTCGTCCTCCAGTAGTCAGTAGGGTGGAGAGTCGTCTTCCAGTGGTCAGTAGGATGGTGAGTCGTCTTCCAGTAGTCAGTAGGATGGAGCGTCGTCTTCTAGTAGTCAGTAGGAGGGTGAGTCGTCCTTCAGTAGTCAGTAGGATGGAGAGTCGTCCTCCAATAGTCAGTAGGATGGAGAGTCGTCTTCCAGTGGTCAGTAGGATGGTGAGTCGTCTTCCAGTAGTCAGTAGGATGGTGAGTCGTCTTCTAGTAGTCAGTAGGATGGTGAGTCGTCCTTCAGTAGTCAGTAGGATGGCGAGGCACGGCTGACAGGCTGGCCACCATATCGGCTGGCCACATGACGTCACTAGCCAGATATGACATTTACTTTAATTGGTTGGTTGCCTCACATGAGTGGCCCAGCGCTGTGGCTCTCTGCTAGTCATTGATTACCACCATATCGTCATCCATGGGAGCTTTACTGAGGCATCACGTTATCATCACAGCAAACACTACCTCCTGACTACCGGTGTGTGTGTATCACTAGCTGGGTGTCATGGTAGAGCTGTCAATGTGTTGTAGAAGAGTTAAGGGTGACAGTTCATAGGCTTCAAGCTGTCACGATACTGTCTCCAGCGTGTGTGCGTTGAGAGTGTGGCCCAAGGCGTAAAAATAAGTGTCATACTAACTTTACACTCTTACCTGATGCCTTAACCTGTACTGTAAGTAAATTCAGGTGTGTTATATACATGTTTGATGGTCCGTTTAGAGTTTAACAATGACAGGGGACTCTCTCTCTCTCTCTCTCTCTCTCTCTCTCGCTCTCGCTCTCGCTCTCGCTCTCTCTCAGTGATATTGCCTCTCAAAGAATCGTAAAGGAAGGATACTATACCCTGGCAGTGCTATACAGTGTCATCAAAGAACAATTACTTTACTGTCTCACTATACAATGGTACCACCGCTCACCCTCAATCTCCATCACTGTATCAGCACTGTACCATCATCTCAGGAGGTAGGGCGAGGGGTGCATGGGGAAGTGAGTATAGCAGTGTTTGAAAGATGGTGAGGGAGGCGTGTGTGTGTGTGTGTGTGTGTGTGTGTGTGTGTGTGTGTGTGTGTGTGTGTGTGTGTGTGTGTGTGTGTGTGTGTGTGTGAACGTGGGAGTGAGAAAGTGGTGTGTAAGTGCGTCAGTGTGTGAGGGTGGGGAAGAGGGCCTAGGGCTGCCCCACCACCTGTCCGTCCAGCACCTGACGCCCACCTTCATTAGCGCAACACCTACACCAATATCACTCCGCCCTCCCATACCACACACTGGATGATTTATAAAGCTGCCGTTGAGTTATATATATATATATATATATATATATATATATATATATATATATATATATGTGTGTGTGTGTGTGTATTATATGCAGATCAGCGATTGCGTACATAATCATCAATCAATCCGTCAGAGTACCGTCCTCACATCTGAAGGTTGGTGACCACAGTCCTCCACTCTCAACGTTCTCAGGCTGTTTCTACCAAACCTCTAAGGTTTTGTCTCTCTCTGGGGGACCAAGTTTTTAATTTAATTTATCCATCCCAGTCTCTGCCTTCCCCTGGCCCTCCTACCCTCAACTTTGACCATTAATAATTCTGTTATTATCCCTTGTCCCTAATTATGTAACAAAAGCACCTTTTTTATGTACATTTTAAGTATTTCTCTTAAAAGTTTTTGCTAATCTTAGTACTTTTTCATTTGTTTTCCTGTCGGTGTAGCTTATTCTTCCAACCTCTTTCTGGTGTCTGTTGTAGGTGTCCTTGCCATATATAACCATTCATCAGCCTTTTCTCTAGTATTAATTTTCTTTATCATTGAATTTTTTAGATTATACTTGCCCTGTTTTCTCCCGTACATCTCCCACCACACCTAACGTTACTTCCCAAAATACACAACATTTTCCACTTGTTTAAGCTCTCTGTTGACTGCCATAACTTTGGAAACAACCATTACTTTCGTCTCTTCAGTATTAACTCTTTACCCATATTCTTCACTCTTTTCCACTATCGGTTAACCAGTTTTTGTGACGCCTCTTCACTATCCGTAATAAGAGCAGTATCAACAGTAGAGCGTTTATTTGATAATACTTTATCATTAAATTTTAGCTCTTCATTGTCATTTATAACTTGTCTTAAAGAATTCTGAATATATATTATACAATGTTGGAGATAGAACACAGCCTTGTCCCTGCGTAACTTATAACTAATCTGTAACTTCACCATCACCATCCTCTCCAACACACTCCACAAACACCACCATCCTCTCCAACACACTCCACAAACACCACCATCCTCCAACACACTCCACAAACACCACCATCCTCTCCAACACACTCCACAAACACCACCATCCTCTCCAACACACCCAAACACCACCATCCTCTCCAACACACTCCACAAACACCACCATCCCTCCAACACACTCCACAAACACCACCATCCTCTCTCCAACACACCCACAAACACCACCACCTCCAACACACCACAAACACCCCACCATCCTCTCAACACACCCAAACACCACCCATCCTCTCCAACACACTCCACAAACACCACCATCCTCTCCAACACACCTACAAAATGACCACCATCTCTCCAACACACCCACAAACACCACCATCCTCTCCAACACACTCCACAAACACCACCATCCTCTCCAACACACTCCACAAACACCACCATCCTCCAACACACTCCACAAACACCACCATCCTCTCCAACACACTCCACAAACACCGATAAATCCTCCAATTTGTATAGAATAACAGATAGATTGAGAGTAAGCGAGAGGCTGAGGGGGCAGGGAGGCGGATTACCACACACACACACCTGTCTGTCTGTCTGTCTGTCTGTCTGTCTGTCTCTTTGGACTCATTAACAGGTGAGGTCTGACACGATTTCTTACTACCGCTGAGCGAGAACCTTGATGTATCTAATATTGACTTAACCATTGACTCCTGCTCCTCTTCCTTTTGCTTACGCCTCATATTTCTTCCTCCTCCTACTCATCCTTCTCCTTCTCCTCCCCTGTTTCTCCTCTTCCTTTCTCTTCTCCTCCTCCCTTCCTCCTCCTCTCCTTTCTTACCCTCCTCTCTTTTCTCCCCCGCTTCTCTTCTTCTTCTTCATCCTCCTCCTCCTCTTCCTCCTCTCCCTCTCTTCCCTTTTCTCCTCCATTCCCTTCTCCTCCTCTTCCTCCTCTTTACTCTTGCAATTATTAACCTTATTGACATATTTTATACAATTATCTACATCTGACAAAGGTAGACTGACACAAGCCCTATATACTAATTAACAGGTGAGTATAGGAAATAACGTTGTAGGGCCCACCAGAGGGACAGTAATTAGATACACCTGCGCTAATGACCCCCCAGGATATTAAGCAAATACAAGGTAATTACTCCGGCGTTACTACCCGCGACATTTGCATTGAAAAGGAAAACAGGATAGTTACCTTAGACCAACACACTCACTCACACACACATGTACGGAACACACACACACACACGTACGGAACACACATACACACACATACACACACTGATATAACAACAAACATATAAACAGTCTTTGAACTCTGTGTGAACCTTGAACATTATTAACCCTGCGACCTTAACCCCTGACATTATCCCGGGGCGACACAACACCCCAAAACACCACCTTCAGGATAACACCACACAACCTTCAGGACAACACCACACAACCTTCAGGACAACACCACAACACCTTCAGGACAACACCACACAACCTTCAGGACAACACCACACAACCTCCAAGACAACACCACTACACCACACAGTCTTCAGGACAACACCACTACACCACACAGTCTTCAGGACAACACCACTACACCACACAGTCTTCAGGACAACACTACAACACCTTCAGGACAACACGATAACACCTTTCAGGACAACACCATAACACCACACAACCTTCAGGACAACACCACAACACCCATAGGACAACACCACAACACCACACAACCTTCAGGACAACACCACAACACCTTCAGAACAACACCACAATACTTTCAGGACAACACCACAACACCTTCAGAACAACACCACAACACCACACAATCTTTAGAACAACACCACAACACCCTTAGGACAACACCACAACACCACACAATCTTTAGAACAACACCACAACACCTTCAGGACAACACCACAACACTTCACGCATTTGCCTGTTTTTTTGTGTTTTTTTAATCCGAGACAAATTAGCGGTGGTGTTGCCAAGAACTCGAGGAAATACAACGAGCCGGAATGAAAGTTAAGACGCTGTGAACTTTACTTAAATATGACCTAAGTCTTCTACACTGTGTTACTGGAGGCTTCGAGGTGAAACTCTACACCCAGGGGCTTCATTGTGGTGTTTCATTGGCATCCAGCGCTAGGGGGAGGGTGTTAAGTTAGGTTAGGTCTCTCTCTCTCTCTCTCCTCCAGATTTACACCATCCTCTGCTTCCTTCCTCCAATGTAATTAATTAAACAGATAAAGTACTGCATTTCGTTCTCGATGTTCGTAACCCACTGCCCATGCTTGTCACCGCCATCATAGGAAAACGGAGTAGTACAGGTTGAACTACATGTAAGACTGACAGTTTGGTAGGTTAGGTTATTAAGTTATGGAGGTTAGGTCAGGTCAGATCAGGTTAGTTAGTAAGAATGTTATATAACCTTCTGTGCAATTTGGTTAGGTCAGAATAGATTAAGATTGATTAGATTTGAGTTAGGTTAGATTTTGTTAGATTACGTTAGATTTGGTTAGAAAGATCCGATTTTAAATTAAGTTTGGGTATGAATTAGGTTTGGTTTGGTTTAGATCTTCAATGTTAGATAAGGTAGCTTCATGTCCCCCTACCCTAGAAAAACACACACCGCTTTCGTTCGTGGTACTTATTCTAACACTGAAAGTAGTGCGAGATACAACATAACTTTTGACCCTAGAGTCCTGGCATTGTACTCAACCAGCCCTAACCTGACCTTGACCTAACCACGACAGACACGGAACTGCACCTATTCCCTCCTCATTAATGAATTAAATTTACAACGGAAAACCCGTGTGATAATAATAACTTACAGGCTAATAATATTGATAACTTTAATCCAGTTTATATTTAGAATTGGTGGATGTCATTATGTAAACGTAAAATACTCGGTATTATATATCTGAATAATTTTTAACGGGATTACATGAAAACAAGAAAATGGATGGGGGCATCAGTTTATTTCACCTGATGACTAAACACCCTAATGCTACCTTGGGAGGCTTAGGTTAGGTTAGGTTAGGTTAGTTTGATTTAGGTTTGATTTGGTTAGCAGTGGTTAGGTTAGATTAATTTAGGTTAGGTTGATTTTGGTTAAATTAGGTTAGGTTTGGTTAGGTTAAGTTGGGTTAAGATAGCATTAGGTTGGTTAGGTTAGCCAAGTTTGGTTAAATTAGGTTAGGTTTGGTTAGGTTGTTGGGTATGATAGCATTAGGTGGTTAGTTAGGTTACGTTACGTTACGTTACGTTAAGGTGTAATAATATAATTTCAGGTAATCTTTTTTAATGTAAGATGAGAGAAATTATCAGTGACATAAGTTTAATGGGGAGCGACACAGGCTAGCTAATGGGAAGTGACAGAGGCTAGCTTAATGGGAAGGACGGAGGCTAGCTTAATGGGTGACGGAGGCTAAGCTTAATGTTGACAGAGGCTGCTTAATGGGAAGGTTGAGCTAAAACTTAATGGGAAGTGACAGAGCTGCTTAATGGAAGTGACGGCTAAGCTTAATGGAAGTGACAGAGGTTGTTTAATGGAGTGACGGAGGCTGCTTTAATGGGTAGTGACGGAGGCTAAGCTTAATGGGAAGTGACAGAGGCTAAGCTTAATGGGAAGTGACAGAGGCTGCTTAATGGGGCGACAGTGGTTGCTTAATGGGAAGGACGGAGGCTAAGCTTAATGGGAAGTGACGGAGTGTTGCTTAATGGGAAGTGACGGAGGCTGCTTAATGGGAAGTAACGGAGGCTAAGCTTAATGGGAAGTGACAGAGGTTGTTTTAATGGAAGTGACAGAGGCTAAGCTTTATGGGGAAGTGACAGGCTATATAGGCAAAGGAAATAGATAAATCAATACACCAAATACATTTAAGTAAAAGTAGAGAGAAATAAATGGATTAAAAAGAAAATATAAGAGAAAATTATATATATACAGAAATATGTATAAGTAAACAGACAATTAAATTTTAGTTAACTGGTCCGAGTGAAAAGGGTCCAGAATATCAGTGTTTCAGTCGTTCATTACTCCTATGGTTTACTGGTTCAATGCTTCAGTGCTTCAATGCTTCAGGGATTTATTACTTCAGTGGTTCAATGATTCGTTGTAAGTGTAGATGTGAGACTGACTCTTAACAACACCACTTGAGAGACAAAATTTACGTTGGGAATATTTAGGAAAATTCTCTTCCTTATTTTTAGAGGGCATTGACGTCACATACTCCCATAATGCAACGCGTCTATGCCTACAACATGATGGACCACGCAAAGGATTATGGGAGCTGTGATGTCATGTGATAACTCAGAATTATGCTGTTTCTTATTACTTAAACATAGAAGTTGTTTTAAATTACATATTATTTACGTGTGTGTTACTGTTCTCTATACACAGACACATTCCATATAGCTGTGTGTTATATGGTGTTTACTAGTTACTACTCTGTGTTACTTTGGATCTAGACACATTCAATTAGATTTTTTTAAGAGAGAGTTTTCTAGTGTTTATTTGTTATCTCACGAAACAAATATAAAAAAAATATATACTTTGTCGTTTTATTGATTGACCTTTTTTTAATTTTTTTTTTACTCGTAATATCAACTCAGTTTCGTAATAACTTGTTAAAGAAAATAAAATTCTAACTGGATATTTTTAGACAATGAAACAAGTGAAACCAAAAAACAAAAACAAGAGATGAAAAATATACTTTCATCCTCATATTGTAAAAGACTTTGTTTTTGTTTTTCTTTTTTTTTCATCCCTGGTTGTGACCCGCCGTAAAAAGTACCATTTTGTTTTTCATTATCAGGGCGAATAAATTTTGACAGGTTGCTGTTCCTCTCGCAGGTGAGTGATGGTTATTAGAGGTACAGATGGACGACTGTTACAGGTACAGGGGACGACCATTACAGGTACAGGGGACGACCGTTACAGGTATAGCTGGACGACCGTTACAGGTACAGCTGAACGAATGTTACAGGTACAGCTGGACGACTGTTACTGGTACAGCTGAACGAATGTTACAGGTACAGCTGGACGACTGTTACTGGTACAGCTGGACGACTGTTACTGGTACAGCTGGACGACTGTTACAAGTACAGCTGGACGACTGTTACAGGTACAGCGACGACTGTTGCTGGTACAGCTGGACGACTGTTGCAAGTACAGCTGACGACTGTTACAGGTACAGCTGGACGACTGTCGCAGGTACAGCTGGACGACGTTACAGGTACAGCTGATTGACTGTTAAGGTACAGCTGAACGATCATTGCGAGGTACAGCTGAACGACTGTTACAGGTACAGCTGGACGACTGTTACAGGTACAGCTGGATGACTGTTACAGGTACAGCTGGACGACTTACAGGAACAGAAGGACGACCGTTGGCAGGTCAGCTGAACGATTGTTACAGGTACAGCTGAACGACTGTTACAGGTACAGCTGGACGACTGCGCATGTACAGTTGAACGACTGTTACAGGTACAGCTGACGACTGTTACAGGTACAGCTGGAAGATTGTTAAAGCGCGCTGATGACTGTTAAACTTACAGCTTGATGACTGTTGAAGCTGGACGACTGTTACGGGTACAGCTTGACCGTTGCACAGCTGGACGACTGTTGCGTACAGCTGGTCGACTGTTACAGGTACAGCTGTCTACGGAAAGGTACGCTGGACGACTGTTACAGGTACAGCTGACGACCGTTAAGGGTACAGCTGGGCGACTGTTACAGGTGCAGCTGGACGACGTTGCGTACAGCTGACGACTGTTACAGGCGGCTGACGACTGTTACAGGTACAGCTGGACGACTGTTGGTGCGTACAGTTGGACGACTGTTGCTGGTACAGCTGGGACGATCGTTGCTACAGCTGGACGACTGTTAGCAGGTCAGCTGACGACTGTTGCGGTCAGCGTTGACTGCTAGGTACAGCTGACGACTGTTACAGGTACAGCTTACTGTTACAGGCTGACGACTGTTACAGGTACAGCTGGATGACTGTTACAGGTGATCAGCGTGGACGACTGCAGGCGGACGACTGTTACAGGTACAGCTGAACGATCTGTTGGCAGGCAGCTGACTGTTACAGGCACATCCTGGGAGTGTCTGGGTGTACCTGCTGGGGAGTACCTGGGAGTGTCAGAGTATACCTGGGAGTATCAGAGGTACCTGGAGGTGAGAGGTGTACCTTTGGGAGGTGGGAGAGGTGCACGGGTGAGTGTCTGGAGGTGTACCTGGGAGGCTGGTAGAGATGCACCTGGGAGTGTCAGAGGTACCTGGAGGCTGGTGAGGTGTACCTGGGAGTGCCCAGAGGGCTGCACCGAGTGCCAGAGGTGTACCTGGAGGCCAGAGGTGTACCCGGGGAGGCCTGAGGTAAGTCCCTGGGAGCGCCAGAGAGGTGTACCTGAGTGTCAGGAGGTACCTGGGAGCCCTGGGGCTCACCTGGGAGTGTCTCAAAATTCCCCAGAGCACGAGAAGTACCTGCATGTCAGAAAGTCACCTGGTAGTGTCTGGGGTGTACCTGGAGTGACAGAGAGTACCTGGGAGTGTGTATGGGGTGTGCCTGGGAGGCCAGGCACTTGGGAGAGTCAGAGAAGAACCAGAGGTGACAGGAGTATGAGGGAGTGTGAGGTGTAATTGGGAGTGTCTGAGGTGCACCTGGAGTGTCTGAGGTGCACCTGGGGATGCCCCTGAGGCACCCGGGAGTCTGAGGTGCACCTGGGGAGCTCCGAGGAGCACCAGAGCAGTCTGAGGTGCACCTGGGAGTATGAGGTGTACCTGGAGTGTTCTGAGGTACCTGGGGAGTGTCAGAGGTGTACCTGGGAGTGTCAGAGGTGCACCTGAGATTGTCGGAGGTGTACCTGGAAGTGTCGGAGGTACCTGAGGCCTGAGGTACCTGGGAGGCCTGAGGTGTACCTGGGAGGCAGAGGCCTGGGAGTTTCTGAGGTACCCGGGAGTGTCAGGAGGTGTACCTGGAGGCCTGAGGTACCTGGGAGTGTCAGAGGAGTACCTGAGGCCCAAAAAATTTGGGAGTGTTAGGGGAGCACGGGGAGGTCAGAGAGAGATGTACCTGGGATGTCAGAGGTGTACCTGGGAGGTCAGAGGTGTGGCCTGGGAGGCCAGAGGTGCACTGGGGAGTGTCAGGAGGCACTCCTGGAGTGCTGAGGCACCTGGGAGTGTCTGGGTTTACTGGAGTGCCTGGGGAAAATTGCAGGCCTGGAGAGCAACAGGAGTGCTGAGGCACGGGAAGTCTGGGTGTACCTGGGAGTGACAGGAGGAGTACCTGGGAATGTATGTGCTCAGAAAACAGGTGTGGCCTGTATTAAAAAGAATAACCAGGAGGTGAGAGCAGGAGTGTGAGAGGTGTACCTGGAGGTTCTGATGCACCTGGGAGTGTCTGAGGTGCACCTGGGAGTGTCTGAGGTGCACTGGCGTCTGAGGCACCTGGAGTGCCTGAGTAGCACTTGAGCCTGTCTGAGGTGCACCTGGGAGTATGTGAGGGTGTACCTGGGAGGCCCTGAGTGCCTGGGAGTGCCAGGCACCTGGCGGAGTGTACCTAGAGTGTCTGAGGTGCACTTGGGAGAGTCTTGAGGTACCTGGAAGTAATGTCTCAGGTGTCAGTAGGGTGTACCCAGAGGTCAGGGGTGCAACCAGAGCCAGTGGTGTACCTGGGAGTGTCAGCTGTATACCTGGGGAGCACTGAGGCAGCCTGGCAGTGTCAGAGGTGTACCTGGGAATGTTGGGGTGGTGTACCTGGAAGTGTCAGAGCTACCTGAGGAGGTCAGAGGTGTGCCTGGAGTGTCAGGAGGTGTTCCTGGAGGCTCAGAGGTGCACCTGGGAGTGCCCAGTGGCACTTGGGAGGTCTGAAAAATTTGGGAGTGTTGAGGCACTGGGAGGCCTGAGAAATTCTGGGAGTATGTGAGGCACCAGATGCCTGAAAGCCTGGAGTGCCAGGGTGCCCTGGGAGGTGAGGTACCTGGAGTGCCTGAAAATTTGGGGAGAGTCTGAAGTAATAGGAACTGAACGAAGTACAATGA
>NW_024744839.1:6886336-6976503 GCF_018991925.1 Homarus americanus | reverse complement strand
TCTCACTCACCACTGCTACTTCCACTCCATCCACCACCATCTACCACCACCACTGCCTACCCACCACCACCATCTACCAATTATTATCCACCACCACCACAACCACTCCACCACTCTACCCACCACTCATATTATCTACCACCACTGGGACTACCTACCACTCCCATCTACCACTATTATCTATCTCCACCACTACTACCTACCACTACCATCTACCACTCCCATCTACCACTATCATCTACCAGCACGACTACAACCTACCACCACCATCTACAAATATTTTCTCTGTCCACCACTACTACCTACCACTACCATCTACCACTACCATCCACCACTATTATCTACCACCACCAATACTACCTACCACCACCACTTATATTACCATCACTTACCTACCACCATCAACACCTACCACCGTCAATTACCATCACCATTACTTACTATCACCTACCACTACAACCACTACTCACCATTACCACCACCACCACCTACTACCACCAACACCACCACCACCTCCGAACACCACTTGGGCAGGAGGGAGAGAGAGGAGGGGAAAGAAAGAGAAAAAAGGATGGAAGGAGGAGGAATGAAGGAAGAAAGGAAGTGAGAGAGGAAGGAGGATGGAAGGAAGAGGGAGAAGATCAAACAGTAGAGACAGATTATTACTTTTGTAGAGTCTTCATCATGGTCTCGAGGAGAGGAGGAGGATGAGGAGGAGGTGGTGAGGAGGAGGAAGATGTGATGGTACTGGATGTAATGTGTCAGCTGTATGTGTTATGTCATCGTTTTATGTCATTGGTCTGGTATGTGTTATGTTGTCAGCTAGAGTGTGTTATGTTTCAGCAGATGTGTTATGTTGTCAGCTTTTGTGTCAGCTGGGTCGTGTCGGTCTGTGTTATGTTGTCAGCTTATATGATGTTTCAGCATTTTAGTCCTGTCTGTTATGTTGTCAGCTGGTCTGTCTTATGTTGTCAGCGGTCTGTTATGTTGTCAAATATGTTATATGTCAGCCAGATGTTATGTTGTCACCGGTCTTGTGTTATGTTGTCAGCTGGTCTGTCTTATGTTGTCAGCTGGTCTGTGTTATTGTCAGCGGTCTGTTATGTTGTCAGCAGAGTGTTATGTTGTCAGCTGGTATGTGTTATGTTGTCAGCTAGAGTGTGTTATGTTGTCAGCTGGTTTGTGTTATGTTGTCAGCTGGTCTGTCTTATGTTGTCAGCTGGTCTGTGTTATGTTGTCAGCTAGAGTGTGTTATTTGTTGTCAGCTAGAGTGTGTTATGTTGTCGCTGGTCGTGTTGTTGTCAGCTGGTCTGTGTTATGTTGTCAGCTGGTTCATGTTATGTTGTCAGCTGGTCTGTGTTATGTTGTCAGCTGGTCTGTGTTATGTTGTCAGCTGGTCTGTGTTATGTTGTCAGCTGGTCTGTGTTATGTCAGCTGGTCTGTGTTATGTTGTCAGCTGGTCTGTGTTATGTTGTCAGCTAGAGTGTGTTATGTTGTCAGTGGTCTGTGTTATGTTGTCAGTAGAGTGTGTTATGTTGTCAGCTGGTTTGTGTTATGTTGTCAGCTGGTCTGTGTTATGTTGTCAGCTGGAGTGTGTTATGTTGTCAGCTGTTTGTGTTATGTTGTCAGCTGGTCTGTGTTATGTTGTCAGCTGGTCTGTGTTATGTTGTCAGCTGGTTCTGTGTTATGTTGTCAGCTGGTCTGTCTTTATGTTGTCAGCTGGTCTGTGTTATGTTGTCAGCTGGTCTGTCTTATGTTGTCAGCTGGTCTGTGTTATGTTGTCAGCTGGTCTGTGTTATGTTGACAGCTAGAGTGTGTTATGTGTCAGCTAGAGTGTATGTTGTCAGCTGGTCTGTATATGTTGTCATAGAGTGTTATGTTGTCAGCTGGTTTGTGTTGTTGTCAGCTGGTCTGTCTTATGTTGTCAGCTGGTCTGTGTTATGTTGTCAGCTGGTCTGTGTTATGTTGTCAGCTGGTCTGTGTTATGTTGTCAGCTGTCTGTGTTATGTTGACACAGAGGTGTTATGTTGTCAGAGTGTTATGTTGTCAGCTGGTTGTGTTGTGTTGTCAGCCGGTCTGTGTTATGTTGTCAGCTAGAGGTGTTATGTTGTCAGCTGGTCTGTGTTATGTTGTCAGCTGGTCTGTGTTATGTTGTCAGCTGGTCTGTGTTATGTTGTCAGCTGGTCTGTGTTATGTTGTCAGCCAGAGTGTGTTATGTTGTCAGCTGGCTCGTCTTATGTTGTCAGCTGGTCTGTCCTATGTTGTCAGCTGGTGTTATGTTGTCAGCTAGAGTGTGTTATGTTGTCAGCTTTTTGTGTTATGTTGTCAGCTGGTTGTGTTATGTTGTCAGCTGGTCTGTGTTATGTTGTCAGCTGGTTTGTGTTATGTTGTCAGCTGGTCTGTGTTATGTTGTCAGCTGGTCTGTGTTATGTTGTCAGCTGGTCTGTGTTATGTTGTCAGCTGGTTTGTCTTATGTTGTCAGCTGGTCTGTGTTATGTTGTCAGCTGGTTTGTGTTATGTTGTCAGCTGGTCTGTCTTATGTTGTCAGCTGGTCTGTGTTATGTTGTCAGCTAGAGTGTGTTATGTTGTCAGCTGGTTTGTGTTATGTTGTCAGCTGTCTGTGTTATGTTGTCAGCTGGTCTGTGTTGTGTTGCCGGTCTGTCTTATGTTGTCAGCTGTCTGTGTTATGTTGTCAGCTGGTATGTGTTATGTTGTCAGCTAGAGTGTGTTATGTTGTCAGCCGGTCTGTGTTATGTTGTCAGCTGGTCTGTGTTATGTTGTCAGCAGGTCTGTATTATGTTGTCAGCCGGTCTGTGTTATGTTGTCAGCTGGTATGTGTTATGTTGTCAGCTGGTCTGTGTTATGGTGTCAGCTGGTCTTGTTATGTTGTCAGCTGGTCTGTGTTATGTTGTCAGCTAGAGTGTGTTATGTTGTCAGCTGGTCTGTGTTATGTTGACAGCTAGAGTGTGTTATGTTGTCAGCTGGTCTGTCTTATGTTGTCAGCTGGTATGTGTTATGTTGTCAGCCGGTCTGTGTTATGTTGTCAGCTGGTCTGTCTTATGTTGTCAGCTGGTCTGTCTTATGTTGTCAGCTGGTATGTGTTATGTTGTCAGCTGTCTGTCTTTATGTTGCCAGCTAGAGTGTGTTATGTTGTCAGCTGGTCTGTGTTATGTTGTCAGCTAGAGTGTGTTATGTTGTCAGCAGGTCTGTGTTATGTTGTCAGCTAGAGTGTGTTATGTTGTCAGCCGGCCTGTGTTATGTTGTCAGCTAGAGTGTGTTATGTTGTCAGCTGGTGTTATGTTGTCAGCTAGAGTGTGTTATGTTGTCAGCTGGTTTGGTGTTAGACAAGGCTTATAGTGTGTGTGTGGGGTGGGTGGGGTGGATGGGGTGGGTGGGTGGGGTGTGTGGGGTGGGTTGGTGGGGGGGGGGGAGTGGGGGGAGCTCTTGAGATCGAACTTAATTAAACATTTTGACGATATATGAAATTCAAACAAACTCATTTGGAATTTTATACAAGAACCAGTCATGTCTGTTTTAGGTTAAAGATGTCACCAGTCATTTCTGTTATAGGTTAAAGATGTCACCAAGTCATGTCTGTTATAGGTTAAAGATGTCACCAAGTCATGTCTGTTATAGGTTAAAGATGTCACCAGTCATGTCTGTTATAGGTTAAAGATGTCACCAAGTCATGTCTGTTATCGTTAAAGATGTCACCAGTCATGTAGGTTATCGTTAAAGATGTCACCAAGTCATGTCTGTTATCGTTAAAGATGTCACCAGTCATGCGTTATCGTTAAAGATGCCACCAGTCATGTCTGTTATCTCTAAAGATGTCACCAGTCATGTCTGTTATCGTTAAAGATGTCACCAGTCATGTCTGGTTATCGTTAAAGATGTCACCAGTCATGTCTGTTATCGTTAAAGATGTCACCAGTGATGTCTGTTATCGTTAAAGATGTCACCAGTCATGTCTGTTATCGTTAAAGATGTCACCAGCCATGTCTGTTATCGTTAAAGATGTCACCAAGTCATGTCTGTTATCATTAAAGATGTCACCAGTCATGTCTGTTATCGTTAAAGATATCACAAGTCATGTCTGTTATCGTTAAAGATGTCACCAGTCATATCTGTTATCATTAAAGATGTCATCAGTCATGTCTGTTATCTCTAAAGATGTCACCAGTCATGTCTGTTATCGTTAAAGATGTCACCAGTCATGTCTGTTATCGCTAAATATGTCACCAGTCATGTATGTTATCGTTAAAGATGTCACCAGTCATGTCTGTTATCATAAAAGATGTCAACAGTCATGTCTGTTATCGTTAAAGATGTTACCATCATGTCTATTATCGTTAAAGATGTCACCAGTCATGTCTGTTATCATTAAAGATGTCACCAGTCATGTCTGGTATCGTTAAAGATGTCACCAGTAATGGGTGTTATCATTAATGGTGTCACCAGTCATGTTTGTTATGATTGATGACGTCACCAGTCATGTCTGTTATAATTAAAGATGTCACCAGTCATGTCTGTTATCATTAAAGATGTCACCAGTCATGTCCGTTATCTTTAAAGATGTCACCAGTCATGTATGTTATCGTTAAAGATGTCACCAGTCATGTCTGTTATCGTTAAAGATGTCACCAGTCATGTCTGTTATAATTAAAGATGTCACCAGTCATGTCTGTTAATAAAGATGTCATCAGTCATGTCTCTTATCTTTAGATGACACCAGTCATGTCTGTTATCGTAAAGATGTCACCAGTCATGTCTGTTATCGTTAAAGATGTCACCAGTCATGTCTGTTATCATTAAAGATGTCACCAGTCATGTCTGTTATCATAAAAGATGTTACCAGTCATGTCTGTTATCATTAAAGATGTCACCAGTCATGTCTGTTATCGTTAAAGATGTCACCAGTCATGTCTGTTATCGTTAAAGATGACACCAGTCATGTCTGTTATCGTTAAAGATGACACCAGTCATGTCTGTTATCGTTAAAGATGTCATCAGTCATGTCTGTTATCTCTAAAGATGTCACCAGTCATGTATGTTATCGTTAAAGATGTCACCAGTCATGTCTGTTATCGTAGATGTCATCAGTCATGTCTGTTATCATTAAAGATGTCACCAGTCATGTCTGTACGTTAGATGTCAATGTCGCATATCATTGAAGATGTCACCAGTCGCGTTAATAATGCGCATCATGTCTGCGTTAAAGAGATGTCACCAGTCATGTCTGTTATCATTAAAGATGTCACCAGTCATGTCTGTTATCGTTAAAGATGTCACCAGTCATGTCTGTTATCGTTAAAGATGTCACCAGTCATGTCTGTTATCATAAGATGTCACCAGTCATGTCTGTTATCGTTAAAGATGTCACCAGATGTCTATCATTATGGTACCAAATGTTTAATTAATGTGTCACCAGTCTTGTTTTAGTCAAAGTTAAATATGTAATTATAAACATATATAAATTACATATTACAACAGGAAACATTATGGTAAAAGATGTATCTTCATCGCCACATCACCCACGAACATTACGGTAGTGTTAATGGCCTCATGTCGCTACATCACCCACGAAACATTATGGTAGTGTTAATGGCCTCACGTCGCTGGCCACATCACCCACGAAACATTATTCTACGTCGCGCCACATCACCCACGAAACATTATGGTAGTGTATTCATGTCGCCTACATCACCCACGAAACATTATGGTAGTGAATGGCCTCACGTCGCCAGCCATCACCAACGAAACATTATGGTAGTGTTAATTCTCACGTCGCTACATCAACGAAATATTATGGGTGTTAATGGCTCAATGCTCGCCACATCACCACGAAAATAGGTAGTGTTAATGGCCTCACGTCGCTGGCCACATCACCCACGAAACATTATGGTAGTGTTAATGGCCTCACGTCGCCGGCCACATCACCCACACACTCGCCTCTCCCTCCTCCTTGTGATATAAATCTTCTTTAACCAGGTGTTTAGATACCTTTGAGGGCCTTAATTGCCCGCTGATATTATTCCCTTGTTGTGTGCTTAATCTGCAGCGACCAGCCTTCTCCAGGGTGACTCCGACTGTCAGAATGTGGTCCTAGTTCTCTATCTCTCTCGTTTTCTCTCGTTATTATTAAAGTATGGGGGAACCTGAAGATTAGGCCCCCTTAAGATTACCTACTCTAATGCTAACCTAACCTAACCTAACCTAACCTAACCTAACCTAACCTATCCTAACTTAAGCAGGCCCAACTTAAAAATAATAAGGAACCAATCCCAAGCTAACTTAACCTAACCCATTGAATTTAACGTAACGTAAAGTAACCCTAAACTAACCTAACCTGATTGTTAGTCTATAGAGTTAGGTGATGTGAAGAAAAAAGGTGTTATATCGTTGGTGATGATGTTTGACTACGGTGTAATTCACGGTACGAAGATGAATATGTTTAGTTGTACTGAGTGCGTGCGTGCATGCGTGCGTGCATGCGTCAGTAAGAGGAATTGTATTTTGTCCTTTTTATATCTCACACAGTATCTCTCACCTAGTATCTCTCACACAGTATCTCACACTTAGTATCTCTCACAGTAATAACAAGTCAGTTGGTAGAGTGTGTTGCAACATTTCCGCCTCACCTGACGAAGACGTGTTATCGTGATCACCTGAGAAGAGTATTGGCATCAAGTTCCTCTATACAAATTAATTGAAAATATTGCCAACATTTTTTTTTCTTTTAAATTCTTTGTGTTTTAGTATAGACAGGCAGTATATACCGTTGGTTTATTTGAATGATTATTGCATAGTAAAGTTAAATAAGAACCAGTGATTGTTAGCTATCTGAAAATTATACACAAACACACACACACACACACACACACACACACACACACAGAAAAACACGTCGTTACTCGCACACATTCTAACTGCACCTGGTACCCCTGCTTGGCTCTCTAACCCCTCATGGCACTGGCTGCTTTCCTCTGCTGACTGTGCTAGGGATGCTGCCTCTCCCACTCTCTCATTCACCCACAACACCACACCAACCCTCTTTCCCTACCCCCACCACCTTCCCACACCCCAGTCCCCCCTCCTCCTCCTCCTCCTCTCCACCTCCTGTTCCTCCTCCTCCACCTCTTCCCTCCTGTTCCTCCTCCTACCAGGATTCACACACCATGTTCCTGCCCTGAGTGGAAGTGATGCCAACATGCGGTAGTTGTGACCAGGCAGCCAACTTATTGATCCTGAAGCTGCTGGTTCCATGACCTCAATATAAACCCGCAAAACAAACCTGGACCATAGTCGGCCGAGGAACAACTGGGGGGGTGGAGGACACACACACACACATACACACACATACACACACACCACCTAGAGGACCAGCTCGACCTCACCAGGCACCTGACGTAAAGAAAAAGGAGAGTGAATGAAATATTGATGATGGAAGAAATGGACTATGAGAGAAAACAAGGATAATGGAGTCCAGATACGAGGATTAGGGGGAACAAAGGAAGAAGGAACTGAAGAAACGAAGGAAAATTAGTGATAGAAAGCGAGAGAAGAAGAAAAAGCAGTAGTTAGGAGATGATGATGATGACGAGTGATAGAGGAGTCAACAGAGGCCAACGTGACCACCTCCCGCCCTCGGCTGACCAAGTGACCGACCACCTGCTGATAACCCGCCCTCCCCCACCCACACCCTCCATCCAACCCACACTTTCCACCCACACCTTCCCTCACCCATCTACATTTCACCCCTCTCCACCTACACCTCACACCTCCTCCTCCATTCCACACACCTCCCTCCTCCCTCCCCCTCCACCAACACCCCCTCACCCTTCTCCACCCACATCCCCGCCCTCCCTCCACCCACACCTCCGTCACCCTCCCTCCACCTACACCTCCTGCCCCTCCCTCCACCCACACCTCCGTCACCCTCCCTCCACCTACACCTCCACCCACACCTCCCGCTCCTCCCTCCACATATACCTCCCTCACCCTCCACCTATAGACGCCACTGACATTCCCAGCTGCTCTGTTCACTGTCGTTCTAACTGTTAGAGCGACAGTGAACAGTCACGCCCAACAGTCACTCCTCTTGCCCCGGAGACTGTGAGACTCGGCCAGACGGGAGAGGAAAGTCCCCAACAGTCACTCCTCTTGCCCCGGAGACTGAGAGACTCGGCCAGACGGGAGAGGAAAGTCCCCAACAGTCACTCCTCTTGCCCTGGAGACTGACAGACTCGGCCAGACTGGAGAGGAAATTCCCCAACAGTCACTCCTCTTGCCCCGGAGACTGTGAGACTCGGCCAGACTGGAGAGGAAAGTCGGTGTTGATTGTAATTTACGAAAGTATTTCTTCTCAGACAGATATACAAGTGTTGCTGCGTGAGACTTTTTGTCCCAAGATGTTTGTTGACCTCGAGGCTACGCCCACTGTTCTTGATCATGGTCACGCCCACTGTACTTCCTCGAGGCCACGCCCACTCTACTTAATCGAGGCCACGCCCACTATACATCCTCGAAACCATGCCCACGGTACTTGCTCGAGGCCACGCCCACTGTACCTAGTTGAATCTACTCCAAATTTACCTGATCGAAGCCACGTCCACTGCACCTGATTGAAGCTACTCCTACTAGATTCAAGAAAAAGAGGGAGGCCACACCCACTGGATTCCAGGAAGAGAGAGACCACGCCTACTAGATTCCAGGAAGAGAGAGGCCACGCCTACTAAATTCCAGGAAAAGAGAGGCCACACCTGCTGGTGTTCCCAGTGTAACATCGGCAGTTTTTGTTACATATTTCGCCACACACACACACATTACTACGCCATGTGATGCCCCTCATAACACCATCTGTGAGGGAATTATTGCACCACATCAGGCCCCTCATAACACCATCTGTGAGGGAATTATTACACCACATCAGGCCCCTCATAACACCACCTGTGAGGGAACTAGTACTCCACGTGTTGCCCCTCATAACACCATCTGTGAGGGAGTTACTACACTACGTGTCTGCTGTTCAACACCTCAGCTCACATGATCTACGTAAACATTAATCTGTATGTTCACTGTATGTTCCTTCACCTTTCTCTAACGAAGGCTTTTGTTAAACCACCAATGTATGTAATAAGTCAATTATGTCCAATGTATATTTTCAGCCTTCGGGCTGCAAACTTTTTAAATAAACCGTTTATTATTATTATTATTATTATTATTATTATTATTATTATTATTATTATTATTATTATTATTCACACACACACACGCACACACATATGTATGTATGTATGTATGTATGTATGTATGTAGACTGGGATTCATCAGAGTTTACTCGTGTCCAGCCTGGCATCACCACCACTTGAGAGGCTTCACGTCTATGGTCGGCTCTGTGTTGTATGTGATCTGATCCTGTGTGTCATATGAGTCCCTCGTCTTAATCATCCAGGCTGGTGCTACTTCGTCAGTAGTAATCTCTCACATACTTTTTTTTATTGTATAATCAAATATTGGTAAGTCCTCTACGTAACACCAGGTGCTACACGTCCTCCAATAGGTAACACCAGGTGCTACACGTCCTCCAGCAAGTAACACCAGGTGCTACACGTCCTCCAGCAGGTAACACCAGGTGCTACACGTCCTCCAGCAGGTAACACCAGGTGCTACACGTCCTCCAGCAAGTAACACCAGGTGCTACACGTCCTCCAGCAAGTAACACCAGGTGCTACACGGCCTCCAGCAGGTAACACCAGGTGCTACACGTCCTCCAGCAGGTAATACCAGAATATATAAGGTGTGATGGATGGCGGGTGTTGGTTGCTCTCACCTCCTGGACTTAACTTTTACCTGCCAAGACTCACAGCCTGACCGACACTAATGAATTTAAGGCGATTCCTCAGAGGAGCTCCGACACCACACGTATATGACTCCCGCCTCCAGGTGACACAAGACCCAGTGTCGCGCGTTCACTGTGTCACCTGGGGAATTATTACCCGTATGTAGCTGTGACTGGCACTTGTTCCCTGCTCCCAGTGATCACTGACGGAGGGGGTGGGGAAGGGGGGAGGGGGGAGACAAGGAAGAAAAGTAGAAGGACCGAGGGAGGGCATAAGATTGAACGGCCGCCATCCGACAATCAACAAAAGACGTTTCTGGACTATTGACATGTTTGATTGTTCTCTCCTCCTCACTACCTCTACCCCTACCCCTCGTTACCTTTCCCCTCCTCCTCCTCCTGCTCCTCTTTTTTCGCGTCTCCTCCCCTCCTCCCCCTTACCTCTCTTCTCCTCCTTTTCCCTTTATTCTCTCTTCTCCTACCTACCTCTCCTCTCCTTCACCCCTCATTGCTGCCTTTGCTTCCTTCTATTATTGGTCTGTTTACCTGTTTCTGTGTTTACATTATTTGCAGATGTTTCTCTCTCTCTCATCAATGTCTTATTCACTGTCACCGTAAGACATTGTATTGATTAACTGACAATTACTGAGAGTTGGTAGTGTTAATATTGTGTTTCTTTGGCTCATAACACTCAAGGTCCAGGTGGCCACGTTAGGACAACCCTTGGCCACATTTTATCACTTTGTGGCCACTTTGGACATCTGTGGCCACGCTAGAACCATCTATGGCCATGTTAGGCTGTGGCCACGTTAGGGCCACTTATAGCCACGTTAAGGACCACTGGTTGTTACTTGCCACTGATATCTGTTTCTGGTCACTCGCGGCAAGTTTTAGGACACATATGTTATGTTGGAAAGTCACAAATGTTAGGGCTCTCTGTGTGTGGTAGGTCTTGCAGAGATGTAGGCCTGGTCTTACTAGATCAAGAAAAAATAATTTTTCATCTTTTACGATGGCACCACACACACACACACACACACACACACACACACACACACACACACACACACACACACACACACACATATGTAGTGAACAAAGTGATGTTTATAGCCTAGTGAATGTCATCTATAGAGCAGAAGTACATCAATTTCCTCTAGGATTTGAAAAGATTTGGCAACAGTCCGGTCAACAACCATCACGCAGGGGTCAAGCAGATTGACGTTCTGTACCTTAACCTCTCCTATGGTGTCGTCCGTCCCCTTCACCTCTACCACCACAATTACTATATAAACAACTGTTCAATCTAATGTCTGGGGCGGCGTCACCTTAATACTGAGTTACTTTCTACGTTATTCATAGGATGTGTGTTTCTATATATTTGTAGTTGAGAAATTTGGAACCTCCTGGTGTGCGCCATAATGGTTCTGCTCTACTCCACCGCTTACGGACCATTGGTGTGTCAGCAAATAAAACCAACATACTAACTTATGTCTCTCTTTCTTACGAAGGAACCAGTGAGCACAACATATCACTCGGCGGGTCGTTGGACTGCTAAAAACCCTGGCAATATTTTCTGTTAATCGTTGGAGCGGCCATGACTGTACTTAATGGCTATTGTTATTAGCCACGTGTCGTGAGGCGCCTGATGTGTGAACAACCACACAACTGAAACTACAAGAAGAAGGTTAGGGTAGGGTAGGCAGGGCAGGGTAGGGTAGGGTAGGGTAGGGTAGGGTAGGGTAGGGTAGGGCAGGGTAGGGTAGCTTATGTTTAGTTTCGTTTAGTTTAGCTTAGCTTAGCTTAACTTAGCTTACCAATGAGCCGTCTGAAGGACGTCAGTGTCTTGACTAACACTTACAATAACACAATCGTGAATTAGTGTCCTGCATCGCTCATGTCTCCTCTTAGCAGCTGAGAATTATCCAGTTATTGAAGCACCTGAAGATTAGTCACCCCAGCTTATTTCACCTGATGATTAAACACCCTAACCTAACCCTCTAGGCAGCATAAAGGTGTTAAATAAACTGTGGTGTCTTATCATAAGGTGATCATGATCTAAATTCTTGTTAGGAAGTAAATATTATTAATCTACCTACACACACACAGCATCACTTCCACTAGAATGAAACTTGTTCGAGTTCTATGTTGCCAGTTGATGCTCTGTTTATGGCGACTGAGAAAACGTGTGTGTGTGTGTGTGTGTGTGTGTGTGTGAGCGCGCGTGTGTTTGTCTGTATGTGAGAGAGAGAGAGAGAGAGAGAGAGAGAGAGAGTACTGTACTGTTAGCTTTCCCTTTGTGTTTGTGTACAGAGCTTAAGAACAGATTTAGCGTATGTGAAGGATATGGTATACCTCTGTAGCTGACTTAACGTGTTGATATAGTTGACGACTGCATGGTGGTTAGGTAGAGCGCTCATAAAGGACCAGCCTTGATGACTGTAAACATGGAGTGATTGGTAATTGGTCACCATCAGGTTAAGTTAGGTTAGGTTCGGTCACTCGGTTAGGTTATGTTGGGTTAGGTTAAGTTAGGTCACTCGGTTAGGTTCAGTCACTCGGTTAGGTTCAGTCACTCGGTTAGGTTCAGTCACTCGGTTAGGTTCGGTCACTCAGGTTCAGTCACTCGGTTAGGTTCGGTCACTCGGTTAGGTTAGGTCACTCGGTTAGGTTATAGGTCACTTGCTATAAGGTCACTGGTTAGGTTAGGTCACTCGGTTAGGTGAAATACTCGGTTAGGTTAGGTCACTCTGTTAAATTAGGTCACTCGGTTAGGTTAGGGTCACTCGGTTAGGTTAGGCCGCTGGTTAGGTTAGGTCACTCGGTTAGGTCACTCGGTTAGGTTTGGTCACTCGGTTAGATTAGGTCACTCGGTTAGGTTAGGTCACTCGGTTAAATTAGGTTTTTCGGTTAGGTTCGGTCACTCAGTTAGTCTCGGTCACTCGGTTAGGTCACTCGGTTAGGTTAGGTCACTCGGTTAAATTAGGTCACTCGGTTAGGTTAGGTCACTCGGTTAGGTTAGGTTGTGTCATATCACTTAGGTCTGGTCAGGTTAAGTTAGGTTAGATCACTTTAAGGTTACTTTAAGTTGGTTACAGCGTTTATAAAAGGCCAAGCTCGGGAACTGTACCCAAGGATTGACTGGCAATTGGTGACTCATGACTTAAACCTACTTTAAAAAAATTACTACTCGCGCGATAAACATTTTTAAGTTAGGTCAGGAAGGGCGGGTGTCAGGCTAAATAAAAGAAGACCCAAAATAAGAAACTAATTATAAAAGTCATTTCCCCAGACATATTGATCCCTTTGATGTGACATTATTTTATTTTTCTTTCTCTTAAGGTTTCTCACCGTCCCACTTGAAGACACACTCCACTAAATTACTTCCAAGAAACAGAAATGTCGTCACTGAATACTTGAGTTGTCAAGGATATTTTATGCTACAATTTTTCCCGCTAAGTTCATGGGATCAACTCTCACTTATGTTTTTTTAATAAATAATTCACCATTTATTTTATCAAGTAGCCGTCCAGACTTATGAACTTAACTAAAAACTGTGGCTAACTGTTTTACGATTGTCTTATTGATGGGAGTTACATTTTACATTTATAATAATATGCGGTAAAAGAGTGTCAAGCGACGCTTCTCAAAAACTTGAATTATTGGAAGGAAATTCAAGTTTTAGGAATAAAATCAGACCTGAAGATATTTATCAATATTTACGTAACACAGAATCTTAAAATGCAATTCAGGGTTTACGGAACACCGAGAGAACTGGAGTCGTTGATTTTGTAATATAAAAGTAATACGGCTTCTGTTACACAAAGAAAATATGATCTTATGGTATTAATTCATATTTTCTACAGGGAAATCCACGATCAATTATTTTGGAATGTAGATAATTAATATAAGTTACACAGATGAAACAAGATGAGATAAACATGACCACGAGTTGACCTGTGACGTATCGTAATAAATATAATGAGGCAGGACCCACCCACCCACCCACCCACCCACCGACCCACCCATGAGTACAAGTTTCAATGATGTACACGAGCGCATTGGCCGAGGTGGCCTTGTACTCACCTCTTTCCTTCACGTTCACTGCACCTCAAGTCCACCCAGCTGTAAATGGACAACTAGCTTTACAATTAGTTAAGTGAAGACAATCGAGCACAGTACTGACCTCGCCGCCTCCTTGTGTACCGATGGCTTGGTGTACAGGTCGTCAGGTCTATAAGGGACCCACAATAAGGAAACAAAATCTGAGGTTTTTTATTCTATATTTGCAGGTAATAAAGGAAAACTCACAATAAAATGTAATAATTAAGATTGAGTAACTTAGACTAACGAAGTACATCCCAAGACGTGACTCCACAATAACGACGAACCTTTCTTATGACTATTAGTATTGATACAAGTTTCGCTGAAGAAATATGAGCGTGTCTTGTGGTGACGCAACAGCACTCCGCCTCCATCTCCATCAAAGAGGAATATCTGTGAGCCAATCAAGGACGGAGTGGCTGCTGAGTGGCTCCTTGAGGGCTGAGTCAAGCGCTAACAATTAGTAGACGAAAATCAATACTTAGTCAACAGTCAGTATCGGCGGCGCTGACACTGTAAACACTGTCTGGCTGGCTGACAGTTTGGCTGGCTGACAGTTTGATTGGCTGATTGTCTACATTTTATCTGTGAGCGTGTGTGTGTGGGGGGGGGTGTTTGAATGGGAGCGTGTGTGTGTGTGTGTGGGAGGTGTAATAATATTAATAATAATAATAATAATAATAATAATAATAATAATAATAACGGTTTATTAATAGAGTTGCAGCCGGTGGCTGAAAATATACATGTGATTTAGACATAATAATATACATTCAATACATTTACAGGGCTGTACAGTACATAAATCAGGAGCTATTTATTATTTTAACAATACATGGGATGGTGCTGTTCTTAAATCTATCAGTGCTTATGGGCTGAATTTTCTTGTAGTGGCGGACAGTGCGAGGTGGGCGGGGGACTGCGGGTGGCAGTAGGTGGCGATGATGAGGATGGTGCAGTAGCCCACTGCCAAATCCTGCTAGTGCGTGGTGGTGGAGGTCACTGAGGGATGGCATTTCCAGGGTGGAGAGAGCGTTGTCGTAGCCCGAGTAGTCTGCGTCGAGCATGATTCTAGCTATCTTCTATACCTTCTCTAGCTGACGTAATGGCGTGTGTGTGGGGGGGAGGTGTTTGTTAAATGTATAGTGGTGTATATGTACGCTTATGTTTATGTTGATGTATTGATGTGTCACTGTTGTTTGTGTTTAGGAAATTACGTAATGTTTATTCATCTTCCCAAAGAAACATTTTTTATTGTTTTTAAGTATACTAGTTAGGTTAGGTTAGGTTAGAGTGGATAATCTTCAGGGAATATAAGCTGGGGTATCTAATCTTCGGGTGATCCAGATGTTTTATATAGCGTGTAAGTATACTGGTCATTGCTGGGTGTTCTTCCAAAGCCACAAACTTCTCACAGCTACCGTGTCTATACTGAAGGAGGAATCCTTTCGTGTCTCCTACCATATGTCATCATCGTCCACTACTTTAACCCTTTTAACCATGGCAAAATGTACCATGAGGCAGTTGTCATTAACCTTTTTTTTTTTTACGGGGATTAGCCCAACCTGGCACAGGTCACTGACCCACATCTGGGCCTGGGGGGCCAAAATGTAATAATAATAATAATAATAATAATAATAATAATAATAATAATAATAATAATAATAATAATAATAATAATAATATTATTAATAATAATAATAATAATAATAATAATAATGATAATAATAATAATAATAATAATAATAATTAAGAACCATAAATAAATACAAAAATGAAAAAAAGATCACGAGTGAGAAACAATATATGTATGTTGTTTTGTCAAAGCAAAAGAAACAATTGAGACCCTGCAATTGTGTGTAAATGAGGCAGAAAGTCAGATCAGCAACCTGGGACTTGGTCACAATTTTCGTGATGCCATATGGCAGCAGGGTCTACCATTAGACAACACATTATGTTTCCAATATCTTCCCAGGCGGTAGTACCTCCCTGTTTGGTAGCTGCCTACTACCTACTACCTGAACCCAACCTAACCTAACCCACCCCACCAAATGACTATAACATCTATCTTGAAGGCATAAGGTAATACATCACAGGAGGGAGGTGTAGGCCCAGCACCAGAGAGAACAAGACCACAAGGTTTTTAGCGAGAGTCAACAGAAGCCATTATGTGCTAAATCAATATGAGAGGGGAAGGGCATAGTGTAGTATATGTTATAACGTTATATCCCGAGGGTATATTGTGATATAGATGAGAACAAATATAAATAATAGTTGATGGTTAAGATTACCTGAAGATTAGACCCCCAGGATAGGTTAAGTTAGGTTAGGTTAGTTCGTTTGAGGTGAAATATGATGGGAGGGTTAATCTTCAGGTGATCCTATGACTCACCTAATTAGACATACAAGAACACACACAAGCTACAGTTAAGTCTCGGTACAAACTCGAAGCCATTTTTTCACTGCTGTCTTAAGTGTGTCTGTGTGTTGCTGTAGAAGTCGTTTAGTGTTGCTGTAGAAAAATCTTTAGGAATCAAGACACTTATTTCTGGTAAATATTTTAGTCAAATATCAGATGTGAGTCACTGTGGTGTAGGTGATTGGCACGGCTGGTGATTCACGCCCTGCTGGTGACTCACGGCTGACTCACTGCTGATTCACTCTTGACTCACGGTTTATCATCATCTCCTCCTCTTCCTCCTCCTCATCATCAGTGAGTATTTCCTCTCTTCTCTTACTTATCAATGTTTCTCCCTTGTCTCACCTCTGACATTCTCATCTTACTAATTCCCCCTCACTACCCTCACGTCTCCCTTCATTTTCCTCTCATCCTTCTACTCTTCTCTCATATCCTCTTCCTCTTTTCCCCTTCCTCTTTTCCCCTTCTTCTTCCTCCTCTTCCTCTTCCTCCTCTCTCTTCCTCCTCTTCCTCCCCATCCTCTTCTCCCCTTCCTCTTTCTCCCTTTCCTCTTCCTCCTCTTCCTTTTCCTCCCCTTCCTCTTCCTCCCTTTTCTCTTCCTCCTCTTCCCCTTCCTCCTCTTCCTCTCCCTCCCACCCCTCTTCCTCCCCTCCTCTTCCTCCCTTTTCCTCTTCCTCCTCTTCCTCTTCCTCCTCTTCCTCCGCTTCCTCCCCTTCCTCTTCCTCCTCTTCCTCTTCCTCCCTTCCTCTTCCTCCTCTTCCTCTTCCTCCCCTTCCTCTTCCTCTTCCTCCCCTTCCTCTCTTTTCCCTTCCTCTTCCTACCTTTCACCCTCTTCCTCCTCTTCCTCCTTCCTCTTCCTCCCTTCCTCATCCTCTTCATCCTCTTCCTCCCCTTCCTCTTCCTCCTTCTCTTCCTCCTTCCTCTTCCCTCTTCCTCCCCTTCCTCTTCCTCTTCCTCCTCTTCCTGCCCTTCCTCTTCCTCCCTTTCCTCTTCCTCCTCTTCCTCCCTTCCTCTTCCTCCTCTTCCTCCCCTTCCCTTTTCCTCCTTCCTCTTCCTCCCTCTTCCTCCCCTTCCTCTTCCTCCGCTCTCCCCTAATATCCTCAATAACACTCGACAGTAATAACAATTCCTGGCCTTTTTACTGTCACTAACTTGATGGCGGCGTGACAGGTGGTCGTGTGAGAGGGTGACAGGTGGAGTCGTGGGAGAAGGTGACAAGGGTCGTGTGAGAGGGTGACAGGTGGGTCGTGGGAGAAGGTGACAAATCAGTCGTGTGAGAGGGTGACAGGTCGTGGGAGAGGAGTGACGTGGAGTCGTGGGAGAGGGTGGTGAATGAGTGGTGTGAGAGGGTGACAGGTGGGTCGTGGGAGAGGTGACAGGAGTCAGGTCGTGGGAGAGGTGACAGGTGGAGTCGTGGGAGAGGGTGACAGGTGGTCGTGTGAGAGGGCGACAGGTGGAGTCGTGGGAGAGGGTGACAGAGAATGATCGTGTGAGAGGGGGCGACTCAGGTGGAGTCGTGGGAGAGAGTGACAGAGTGGTCTTGAGAGGAGAGTCACAGGATTAGCTTGCACAGCAGCTGGCTCATTATAGAGCCATTTAGACAATTGAGCTCTTACAGAAACTGGCTGTATAAAACACACACACACACACACACAACACACACACACACACACACACACACACACACGCTGCTGAAATCTCCATGTGAGCTGGTTGCTGCTTTCTGTTTGTGTATAATAATAATAATAATAATAATAATAATAATAATTATAATAATAATAATAATAATGACAGTTTGCTTATAAATACAGCAGCCTCAAGCAGAAATATACAATTGACGTAAGCTGTACATGTATGATATATAATGAGAGTGGGAGGAGTCATTTAACGAGGAATTTCAACACAGTAACAGTACAGAGATGAGATTGGTAAGGCAAGAACTCTCAAGTTATCTACGAGTTGTTGTTGATGAGTTTTACTATGGTTGAGATTGGGCTGTTCTGATAGCGGTCATTACGTGGTCTTATGGGCTGGATGCGGTGTTGGTGCCGAGCAGCAATTCTCAGGAGGTAGTAGGAGACGATAGAGAGGATGGTCTAATAGGTTCATTCCATACTGTCAGTTGAGGTCATAGTGAGAGATGAGAGGTGGTGTAGGAGAGGGAGTGCTGCACGGCCTCTTCAGGACTCCCTTTAGCAGTCCATAGTGTACAGCATTTAAGGACGAAGACCAGGCAGGGGACGCATAGATGACCTGACCTGACCTGACCTGACCTGACCTGACCTAACCTAACCTAATCTAACCTAACCTAACCATTCAAGTGACCCCAAAAAGTAAAAGTGACAGTAGCTTGACCATGGCAGTGTCCCCGTCTGTGGTCTACTGTTTGCCCGTGTTGTGTACTCTTCCCCCACCAGCCGCCCGAGCCTCTCCACCTATAACAAATACACGTTAGAAAGGTTTGTTTACATGTGTCGATGGTTGACGATAGTGCCCTCTGGTTGTGAGAGGTCGAAGTATCAGAGACTTACTATACCTGTGTAGCTCTTTACAGTATAACGTTGTGTTTGACCTGTGTGACCATATGTGACGTTGTGTTTGACCTGTGTGGCCATATGTGATGTTGTATTTCACCTGTGGCCATATGTGACGTTGTGTTTCACCTCTGTGGCCATATGTGACGTTGGGTTTACACCTGTGTGGCCATATGTGGTGTATTTCACCTTTGTGGCCGTATGTGACGTTGAGTTTCACCTGTGTGGCTATATGTGACGTTGTATTTCACATTTGTGGCCATATATGACGTTGAGTTTACCTTTATGACTATATGTGATGTTGTATTTCACCTTTGGCCATATGTGACGTTGAGTTTACACCTTTGGCCATAGTGACGTTGTATTTCACTTTATGGCCATATGTGACGTTGAGTTTACACCTTTGTGGCCATATGTGACGTTGTATTTCACCTTTGTGGCCATATGTGACGTTGAGTTTCACCTGTGTGGCTATATATGACGTTATGATTCACATTTTGTGGCCATATGACGTTGAGTTTACCTTTATGACCATATGTGATGTTGTATTTCACCTTTAACGGCCATATGTGACGTTGAGTTTACACCTTTGTGGCCATATGTGACGTTGTATTTCACCTTTGTGGCCATATGTGACGTTGAGTTTACCTTTGTGGCCATATGTGACGTTATATTTCACCTTTGTGTGCATATGTGACGTTGAGTTTCACCTGTGTAGCTATATATGACGTTATGATTCACATTTGTGGCCATATATGACGTTGAGTTTACCTTTATGACCATATGTGACGTTGTATTTCACCTGTAGCCATATGTGACGTTGAGTTTACACCTTTGTGGCCATATGTGACGTTGAGTTTACCTTTATGACCATATGTGACGTTGAGTTTCACCTGTGTGGCCATATGTGACGTTGTATTTCACCTGTGTGGCCGCGTCTTAAAATGATGGTGTTGTGTATAGTATAGTAAAGCTTATTTTTTTTTTTCATTAATATCAATTTCAATTCTACCATCTAGGAATATAGTGCGTAGGTCATGGTCAGACTGCAGGGTGGTCAGCTAGGGCCATGACGGTCAGCAGTAGGTCATGGCCAGACTGCAGGGTGGTCAGCTAGGGCCATGACGGTCAGCAGTAGGTCATGGCCAGACTGTAGGGTGGTCAGCTAGGGTCATGACGGTCAGCAGTAGGTCATGGCCAGACTGTAGGGTGGTCAGCCAGGGTCATGACGGTCAGCAGTAGGTCATGGCCAGACTGTAGGGTGGCCAGCTAGGGTCATGACGGTCAGCAGTAGGTCATGGCCAGACCGCAGGGTGGCTCAGCTAGGGTCATGACGGTCAGCAGTAGGTCATAGCCAGACTGTAGGGTGGTCAGCTAGGGCTGGCAGACGGTCAGCAGTAGGCTGCGGCAGACTGTAGGGTGGCTGGCTAGGCCGTGACGGTCAGCAGTAGGTCGCGCCAGACTGTAGGTGGCCAACAGGGTCGTGACGGTCAGCAGGTCCTGCCAGACTGTAGGGTGGTCAGCTAGCCATGACGGCAGGTCGTGGCCAGACTGTGGGTCAGCCAGGGTCATGACGGTCGCGCAGGTCATGCGCAGACTGCAGGGTGGCATTAGGTCATGACGGTCAGCAGTAGGTCGGCCAGATCAGGTGCCAGCTAGGGTCGTGACGGCAGCAGTGTCGCACAGTCAGGTGGCCAGCTAGGGTCATGACGGTCAGCAGTAGGTCATGGCCAGACCTGCAGGTGGTCAGCTAGGTCATGACGGTCAGCAGTAGTCGTCAGACTGCAGGTGCCAGCTAGGGGTCATGACGGTCAGCAGTAGGTCGTGGCCAGACTGTAGGTGCCGCCAGGGTCATGACGGTCAGCAGTAGGTCCTGGCCAGACTGTAGGGTGGCCAGCTAGAGTCATGACAGTCCAGCAGGTCCTGGCCAGACTGTAGGGTGGTCAGCCAGAGTCATGACGGTCAGCAGGTCCTGCCCAGACTGTAGGGGTGGGCTGGCCAGGGTGTCGGACAGCAGCAGGTCGTGGCCAGACTGTAGGGTGGCTCAGCTATAGTCATGACGGTCAGCAGTAGGTCCCGGCCAGACTGTAGGGGTGGCCAGCTAGGGTCATGACGGTCAGCAGTGGGTCATGCCCAGACTGTGGGGTGGTCAGCTAGAGTCATGACGGAGTCAGCAGGTCCTGGCCAGACTGTAGGGTGGTCAGCTAGGTCATGACGGTCAGTGCAGGTCATGCACAGACTGTAGGGTGGCCAGCTAGGTCAGTGACGGTCAGTAGTAGGTCGCGCCAGACAGTGGTCAGCTAGGGTCATGCGGGTCAGCTGATACACAATATTCTACAACAAAATACAATAAAATGTTTAATATCTTGTGTATTTTCGTCCGATAAAAAACATCAACAAACAGAATATAAAGAAGAATAACTCCTGAATTATATTGTATAACATTTTCTAACATTCGTCTGGTATATTTTTTGAGATAATGTTATTGGTAGAAATATTAGGTGAATATATTTTATAAACCATAGATGAAAATAAACTTTGTGTCTCCATTGATCTTGTTATTAAATATTTAGAGACGCCAATATTGTCCTGCCAAAAGATATATTGTTCATTTTCACCCAATAAAACTTAACCTAACCTAACCTAACCTAACCTAACCTAACCTAACCTAACCTAACCAAACTCCTGAGACAAGTGGTTCATGACTGTTCTCTCTCTTGTTGCAGGTATGTTGAGGAGGTGTAGCTCCCCGGGTCCTCTGGGGAGTAGGAGGACGGGTACTTGCCATAGGGAGGTGAACTTCTCTGCCTTCACCGGAGATGAAGGCGCAGGTGAACTGTTCGTCTGGCGTAGATTACATATTAATATAGCTCTCGTGCCATAATAGAGCGCCAATGGAATGTGAAGATGGCTTAACGTTTGTTTTGGGAAGCTTACATTAGTATATCATGTGTGGGCGTAGAGGAGCACCAGACGATGATGACTGCTCCTACTGGGCTTGTTTTGAATTAGAGCTGATCAATACTCCTCTGGAAATATGTAGTGTTTTATGTGGTAGACCAGACCAAGACATACATTATACAGTGTCACATTATATCATATTGTCATATTTAGGTATTTCAGGTACAGTACATCATAATATCATGTTATTGTATTTCATTATATCCACTGTTGTAACGAATAGGTAATAGATATTAAGAAACAATTAATAAAACAATATTTTACCTGGTATCGGTTGTCAGTGGGAGGATGACATCACCATTGCGTCATTTCCGAGACCTTGACAGCTAACATACGTAACTTCACTGACGCACACAGTTAGGTACAAACCATGTCACTAACTCACCCCGTAAAGTACCGATGACGTCATGTGATGGTCGAAACGATGAGGCAACGACTCGACGCTGATTCACCAACTCACTCACTGACTGAAAGAACTTTTTTTTTTTGTTCCCGGACCGTCTATAGCCTGGGTTACCTGTGTTAGTTAATTATTTATACCTGATACACACCTGTTGAGTGACCTCTTTGTTGTGTATCTCTACTCTCCTCCTTCCTTCCTTCCTTCCTTCCTTCCCTCCTTCCTCTATCTCTATATATCCATTCACTGGTGGAGTTAAAATTTACAGGTTGCTGATTAAATCGGCCAAGAACCGAGACCCACAAGGCTGGGGGCTCACTAAGGCAGGAGACCATCATAACTGGGGTCCTAAGATTGATCCCTATCATAACCAGGGTCCATTAAGACTGGTCCCCATACTGGTGGTCCACACATTGGGTCCTCATCATACTGGGGTCCATTAAGATTGGTTCCTACTGGCAGCCTGGGGGTCCATAAGATAGTACCATTGGTACTGGGGTCCATTAAGATTGGTCCCCATCATAACTGGGGCCATAAGATTGGTTCTCATCATACCTGTCCATAGATTGGGTTCTCAATCAATTCGGGGGTTCATAGATTGGCCCTCATCATAACTGGGTCCACAGACAAGGCCCATCATACCGGGGGTCCATAGATTGGTACCACTGCACTGGGGTCCATTAAGATTGGCCCTACTTCACTGGGGTCTACAGAAGATTGGTACCCATCATAAGATGATTTCATTGCTACCAAACAATGGTTTCTTCATTATACTGCTCATAAGATGGGTTTCTACTATACTGGGGTTTAAGATTGGTTCTCATCATACTGGGGGTCCATAGCACTGGTACCATACATAGGCCCTGCTTTTGCGTATGTATAGACAGAGACACGCACACACACGCACACTATCAACACACACAACACCCATGATCAGTTATTATCACCTCACCTCCGGGTTGTGGTGTCTGCAGGTCACCCTCACCTCTCTGTCTGTCAGGTTTGCCTTTATTCTCACCGCTGTCGACGTTTTTATCTCCATTTGCCCTTGCTCAAACTAATTAGCATCATCTTCACCCTTAATGAAGACTATTGACTGGGAGTAAGGGCTGGGGTGGGGGCTGTGGGTGGGGGGCTGTGGGTGTGGGGGGTGTGGGAGGAGTTGTGGTGGGAGCGGGGGTGTGGAAGTTGTGGTGGGAAGCTGTGGGTTGTGGGTGTGGGGTCTGGGGTGTGGGGGTTTGTGGGTGTTGGGGTTTGTGGTGGTGGTTGTGGGTGTGGGAATCGGGAGGTTGTGGGTGTGGGGGGGTTGTGGGTGCAGGGGGTGTGTGGTGGTTGTGGGGGTGTGAGGAGTCAGGGGTGTATGGCTAGGGGAGTTGTGGATGGGGAGGTGTGGAGGTTGTGGGGTGTGGAGTCTGGGGGTTGTGGATGTGGGGAGGTGTGAGGAAGTGGTCAGGGTGTGGCTGTGGTTGTGGGGAGATGTGGGTGTGGGGGTTGATATGTGGGGAGGTGGGCCAGGATGGGAGTTGGGATGTGGGGAGTGTGGGGTCAGGGGTCGGGTGGGGGTCAGGGGTGTGGGGGTTGTGGGTGTGTGAGCTAGGGTCAGGGGTCAGGGTGTGGGGGTGTGGATGGGGAGGTGGGGCTGTGGGGGTGTGGGTGTGGTGGCTGTGGTGGGGGTCAGGGTGTGGGGGTCAGGTGTGGGGGTGTGAAGGTTGTGACAGTGTGGGGCCAGGTGTGGGGGCAGGGGGTGAGGTGTGGAGGTTATGGATGTTGAGGGGTGTGGGTGTGGGGGCCAGGGGTGTGGAGGTCAGGGTGCTGAGGGGTCGGGGTGTGGGGTCTGGGTGTTGGGTCAGGGTGGAGGTCTGGGGTGTGGGGGCTGTAGGTGTGGGGTCAGGGGTGGAGGTTGTGTGAGGGTCAGGGGTGTGGGGAGGTGTGGGGCCAGGGGTGTGAGGATTAGGAGAGTGGGGTCGGGTGGGTTGTGGGTGTGGAGGTCAGGGGTGTGAAGGTTGTGGGTGTGGGGGTTGTGGGGTGTGGAGGTCAGGGGGGTTGTAGGTGGGGGTTGTGGGTGTGGGAGGTTGTGGAGGTTGTGGGTAAGGAGGGGTCTGGGCGTGGGGAGGGGTCAGGGGTGTGGAGGATCAGGAGAGTGGGGGTTGTGGGTGTGGGGGTTGTGCTTGGGGAGTGGAAGGAGGGGTGGGGGGTTGGTGTGGGGGTCAGGGTGTGGGGGGCCTGTGGGTGAGGGCTGGGTGAGTGTGGAGGTCAGGGTGTGGGGGCCAGGGAGTGGGGGTTGTGCGCGTGGGGGTCAGGGGTGGAGGTTGTAGGTGCTGATGGGTCAGGGTGGGGTTGTGGGTGGGATCAGGAGAGTGGGGGTCAGGTGGGTCAGGTGTGGGGTGTCAGGGTGTGGGGCTGGGGTGTGGAGGTTGTGGGTGTTGAGGGGTTGGGAGGTGTGGGGGTTGTGGGGTGTGAGGATGTCGGGAGAGTGGGGGCTGTGGGCTGTGGGTGTGGGGCTGTGGGTGTGTGGGAGTGGTAGCTGCAGGTGTGGGGCTAGGGTGCTGGGGTGGGTGGGGCCAGGTGTGAGGGCTGTGACAGTGTGGGGCTGTGGGTGTGGGGGTCAGGGGTGTGGGGGGCTGTGGGGGGTTGTGGGTGGGGATTGGCGCGTGGGGGTTGTGGGTGTGGAGGTTGTGGGTGCTGGAGAGTTGGGGTGGGGGGTTGGGGTGTGGGGTCAGGTGTGGTGGTTGGGTGCTGAGGGTTGTGGGTGTGGGGGGTCAGGCGCGTGGGGGTTGGGGTGTGGAGGTTAGGGTGCTGAGGGTTGGTGTGTGTGGGGGGGGTGTGAGGATCAGGAGAGTGGGGTTGTGTGGGTTGTGGGGGTTGTGGCTATGGTGGAGCGGGGTTAGGGGGGTGTGGGGGGTTGTGGAGGTTCTGAGAGGTTGAGGGAGTGAGTTTGGGGGGTTGGTGAGTGAAGGATGTGGGTGTGAGGGTTGTGGGTGTGAGGTCAAATGGTTATTTATGAATATTTATTTCCTTTAAATGTGTGTGTGTGTAATGATACAATAATAATAATAATAATAATAATAATGATGATGATGATAATAATAATAATTGTAATAATGATGATAATAATAATAATAATAATAATAATAATAATAATAATAATAATAATAATGATAATAATAATTATAATAATAAGAAGGATGGTATTGAAAATAATAAATGTAATAATGATGATCATAATAATAATAATAATAATAATAATAATAATAATAATAATAATAAAAAATAATAATAATAATGATAATACTAATAATATGTAGTTTCATAAGATGAAGACACACAAAATAGATAAGTGTAACATACTGTACAGTAACATGAGGAAGGTCACTAACGAAGACATTCAGTACGGGCAAGGAGTGAACAGTACAAGGTCGTAAGGGCTGGATACTGTTGTAGTGTCGACCAACCAATTTGTGATCGGGGGATCTCGGTGAGAGAGGGAGGCGGTGGCGATGTCTCTAACTGACAGATGAGGTCACAAGATGAGAGAGCAGTGTGCATTAGGGCGCCTTCCAGGAGCTGCTTTTTATAGCAGTGAAAGAAGACCAGGCAGGGGGAGCGTAGGTTAGTTTAGAGTATGAATGTTGGGTAAATATTTGAACTGCCAGGAAATTAAGGAAATCCGAGGGACGACGGAGGATATTAGAGACGTTAGACGGTTTTGCTTTATGTGTATTCTCCAGCTCAGTTTGTTATCAATAGTGACGCCAAGGAGTTGGGGAGTCCACAACCTGGAGTGTAAGGGGGCCCAGTGTGATGGAGGGGAAGTGGAATATGGTCAGAGTGGAGAAGTTGATGTATAACCATGGTCTGGTGTGTGGATGGAGATGGTGGTGGTGACTGTTTGGTATGTGGGGTGTATTTTTGGGTGTGGGTGGGTAGGTGGGTGGGGACACAGGAGTGAGGGATAGAAGTGAAGAAAAGATAGAAAGGAGAGAGAAAGTGAGAGGGATGGGAGAAATTAGAGAAAGAATACTAGAAATATGCAACACAAATTAAATCAGGTAACACAAGTTTATAATACTGTATAATACGAGCAAAATAAACCAGTGGGTGTGGGACTACACACAATATACACGTGTTGCATACACAGTGTAGATAATATACAAACATGTGGGAAGGCACTGATGAGTTCAGAATATTCTGCCTCACCATTTCCGATGTGTAGTCATCACCAACTAATTTTGAAGCGACGGAAAGTTTCGAGAGTTGAATGATATTATTTGGTAACTACATTTTGACGATTGAGTCTCGGGCACACTTGTGTGATATACTGTTTTAACAAATTCTAAATATATATATATATATATATATATATATATATATATATATATATATATATATATATATATATATATATATACATGAACAATAATTCGTTTGTGTGCCAGACAGTTCTAGTCCATCGTGGTTCAGTGGACCATCTGTCTGCCTGCTATTCATGGTGGTCTGCTCGATACTCGACACTATAGGTGTGTAGTATCACAACACAATATACTGTACAGTTGTGTGATAAGACTATGAATGGATAGAGTGCCTTTTTAATGATTATTGTGGTCGTGTAGGTGGTGAGAGTTAGTGGTCGTTACCAGCAGTTGTTAAGGACAACTGCACGGAGTAACACTTAACAACACTGAATATTTGAAAGTGTAGTGTAGCATAGTGCAGTAGCAGTGCAGCAGCAGTGCAGCATATATAGTATAGTATAGCATAGCATAGCATATATAGATAGTATAGCATGCATAGTATAGCATAGCATAGCATAGCATAGCATATATACATAGTAAAGTAGTCAATCTGTTCCACCACCACCTGCCCAACCTTACTCCTCTTCCACCCCAGTTGCCCACACCCCTCCACATGCCTCTACCACCCCACTTGCCCATCCCCACCTGCCATCTCCTTCACCTGCCCACCCCAACTCATGTCAACCACCACCTCCCTCCTATAAGCATTCACTACTCATCATCATCACTACTCATCATCATCTCTCCTCCTTCCCATAAGCACCACTCACACTATCACTCTCACCACTTCCCATAGCACCACACACCACCAGAACTGCACCACCACCACGATAACTCTCCTGCCACTGACAAAACCCCACTCAGGAGGAAGGCAGGGCAGGGACAGGCTGTAGTGGTGAACTGTACGCCCTGGGAGTCAGTGGCAGGCGGGGAGAAAGAGCTGAGGGTGTTGGAGAGAGGTAGGGGCGGAGTGGGGAGAGAACTGAGGGTGTTGGAGGAGTAGGGGCGGGCGGGGGAGAGAACTGAGGGTGTTGGAGAGAGGTAGGCAGGCGGGGAGAGAACTGAGGGGTGTTGGAGAGAGGTATGGGCGGGCGGGGAGAGAACTGAGGGTGTTGGAGAGAGGTAGGGCGGGCGGGAGAGAACTGAGGGAGTGGGAGAGAGGTAAGGAGCGGGCGGGGAGAGAACTGAGGGTGTTGGGTAGAGGTAGGAAGTGGGGAGAGAACTGAGGGTGTTGGAGAGAGGTAGGGTGCGGGAGACAATTGAGGTGGAGAGAGGTAGGGCAAGGGAGAGAACTGAGGGTGCTGGAGAGAGGTAGGCAGGCGGGGAGGAAACTGGAGGTGTTGGAGAGAGGTAGGGCGGGCGGGGAGACAACTGAGGGAAGTGGAGAGAGGTAGGGGCGGGCGGGGAGAGAACTGAGGGGTGAGGAGGTAGGGGCAGGCGGGGGAGAGAACTGAGGGTGTTGGAGAGAGGTAGGGCGGGCGGGGGAGAGAACTGAGGGTGTTGGAGAGAGGTAGGGGGGGGCAGGGGGAGAGAACTGAGGTGTTGGAGAGGAGGTAGGGCGGGCGGGGAGAGAACTGAGGGTGTTGGGAGGAGGTAGGGGCGTGCGGGGAGAACTGAGGGTGTTGGAGGGAGGTAGAGGTCGCAAGGACGGGGAGAGAATTGACTGTACTGGAGGGCGGTAGAGGTAGGTAGGGACGGGGAGAGAATTGACTGTGCTGGAGGGAGGTAGAGGCTGGGCAGGAGGAAGATAGGGAGGCAAAATGCAGCTGAAGCAATACGCAACAATGGGTAAAGGAAATGATATTGGGATATGAATGAGAGCAAAGTAGATACAATGATAAAGACAAGATGGATAACAACCACCTCCAGTCTGATATCTCCTGAGTAACGCGAGGAGAAGGGGGAAGAAGGGAGGGTGAGAGAGAGGAGGGAGGAAGGAAGGGGGGTGAGAGAGAGGGAGGGAGGAGGGAGGGTGAGAGAGGGAGGGAGATGGCTTCAAAATTGTACATGAGTGATGGAGAGAGAGTCACTGATACTGGAGGGGTGGGAGGGAGAGAGGAGGGGAGGGTAATGATGGGTCGTTGGCGTGGAGGGGGAGGGAGAAGAGATGCTGGCGTGGGAGGGGGAGGGTAATGATGGGTTGCTGGTGGAGGGGGAGGGTAATGATGGGTCGCTGGCGTGAGGAGGGTAATGATGGGTCGTCTGGTGGAGAGGAGGGTAGTGATGGGTCGCTGGCGTGAGGGGGGAGGGTAATGATGGGCTGCTGGCGGAGGAGGGTAGTGATGGGTCGCTGGCAGAGGAGGGTAATGATGGGTCGCTGGCGTGGAGGGGGAGGGTAATGATGGGTCGCTTGGGAGGGGGAGGGTAATGATGGGTCGCTGGTGGGAGGGGAGGGTAATGATGGGTCGCTGGTGGGAGGGGGAGGGTAGTGATGGGTCGCTGGCGTGGGAGGGGAGGGGGTAATGATGGGTCGCTGCGTGGGAGGGGAGGGTAATGATGGGTCGCTGGCGTGGAGGGGGAGGGTAATAAGGGTCGCTGGCGTGGAGGGGGGAGGGTAATGATGGGTCGCTGGCGTGGGAGGGGGGAGGGTATGATGGGTCGCTGGCGTGGGAGGAGGGTAAGATGGGTCGCTGGCGTGGAGGGGAGGGTAATGATGGGTTGGCGTGGAGGGGGAGGGTAATGAGGGTAGCTAAGTGGAGGGGGGGAGGGTAATGATGGGGTCGCGGCGTGGAGGGGAGGGTAATGATGGGTCGCTGGCGTGGAGGAGGGTAATGATAGGTTCTGGCGTGGAGGGAGGGTAATGATGGGTCGCTGGCGTGGAGGAGGGTAAGATGGGTCGCTGGCGGGAGGGGAGGTAGTGATGGGTCGCTGGCGGGAGGGGAGGGTAATGATGGGTCGCTGGCGTGGAGGGGGAGGGTAAGATGGGTCGCTGGCGTGGAGGGGAGGGTAATGATGGGTCGCTGGCGGGAGGGGGAGGGTATGATGGGTCGCTGGCGGGAGGGGAGGGTAATGATGGGTTCCTGGTGAGGGAGGGTAATGATGGGTCGCTGGCGTGGGAGGTGGAGGGTAGTGATGGGTCGCTGGCGTGGAGGGGAGAGGGTAATGATGGGTCGCTGGCGTGGAGGGGAGGGTAATGATAGGTCGCTGGCGTGGAGGGGAGGGTAATGATGGTCGCTGGTGGAGGGGAGGGTAATGATGGGTCGCTGGCGTGAGGAGGGTAATGATGGGTCGCTGGCGTGGAGGGGAGGGTAATGATAGGTCTCTGGCGTGGAGGAGGGTATGATGGGTCGCTGGCGGAGGGGAGGGTAGTGATGGGTCGCTGGCGTGGAGGGGAGGTACGATGGGTCGCTGGCGTGGAGGGGAGGGTAATGATGGGTCGCTGGCGTGGAGGGGAGGGTAATGATGGGTCGCTGGTGGAGGGGGGGAGGGTAATGATGGGTCGCTGGCGTGGAGGGGGAGGGTAATGATGGGTCGCTGGTGTGGAGGGGAGGGTAATGATGGGTCGCTGGCGGGAGGGGAGGGTAATGATGGGTCGCTGGTGGAGGGGAGGGTACAGGTCGCTGGCGTGGGAGGGGAGGGTAATGATGGTCGCTGGCGTGGGAGGGGGAGGGTATGATGGGTCGCTGGCGTGGGAGGAGGGTAATGATGGGTCGCTGGCGTGAGGAGGGTAATGATGTCGCTGGCGTGGAGGAGAATGATGGGTCGCTGGCGTGGAGGGGAGGGGTAATGATGGGTCGCTGGCGTGGGAGGGGAGGGATGAGGTCGCTGGCGTGGAGGGGAGGGTAATGCTGTCGCTGGCGTGGGGAGGGGGAGGGTAATGATGGGTCGCTGGCGTGGAGGGGGAGGGTAATGATGGGTCGCTGGCGTGGGAGGGGGAGGGTAATGATGGGTCGCTGGCGTGGGAGGGGGAGGGTAATGATGGGTCGCTGGTGAGGTGGGAGGGTAATGATGGGTCGCTGGCGTGGAGGAGGGAATGATGGGTTGCTGGTGTGGAGGGGAGGGTACGATGGGTTGCTGGCGTGGGAGGGGGAGGTAATGATAGGTTGCTGGCGTGGAGGGGAGGGTAATGATGGGTCGCTGGCGTGGAGGGGAGGTAATGATGGGTCGCTGGCGTGGAGGGGGAGGGTAATGATGGGTCGCTGGCGTGGGAGGGGAGGGTAGTGATGGGTCGCTGGGAGGAGGAATGATGGCCTGGGAGGATGGAATGATGGGTCGTGGCGTGGGGAGGGGAGGGTAATGATGGGTCGCTGGCGTGAGGGGAGGTAATGATGGGTCGCTGGTGAGGGAGGGGTAGTGATGGTTGCTGGGAGGGGGAGGTAGATGACGGTGGGGAGGGGGAGGTAATGATGGGTCGCTGGCGGGAGGGGAGGGTAGTGATGGGTCGCTGGCGTGGGGGGGAGGGTAATGATGGGTTGCTATGGGAGGGGAGGGTAATGATGGGTCGCTGGGAGGGGAGGTAATAGGTTGCTGGCGTGAGGGGAGGTAATGAGGTCGCTGGTGGGAGGGGAGGGAGGAGGTCGCTCGGGGAGGGGGAGGTAATGATGGGTCGCTGGCGGGAGGAGGGTAATGATGGGTCGCTGGCGGGAGGGGAGGGTAATGATGGGTCGCTGTGAGGAGGTAATGATGGGTGGGTGGAGGAGGGTAATGATGGGTCGCTGGCGGAGGGGAGGGTAATGATGGGTCGCTGGTGGGAGGAGGGTAATGAGGGTCGCTGGCGTGGAGGGGAGGGTAATGATGGTCGCTGGCGTGAGGGGAGGGTACGATGGGTTTCGAGGGAGGGGGAGGGTAATGATGGGTTGGCGGGAGGGGAGGGTACGATGGGTCGCTGGCGGGGAGGGGAGGGTAATGATGGTGGGGGGGGAGGGATGGGTTGCTGGCGGGAGGGGGAGGGTAATGATGGGTCGCTGGTGGGAGGGGGAGGGGTACGATGGGTCGTTGTGTGGGAGGGAGGGGTAATGATGGGTGCTGGGGGGAGGGATGGGTGTGGCGTGGGAGGGGAGGGTAATGATGGGTCGCTGGCGTGGAGGGGAGGGTAATGATGGGTCGCTGGCGTGGGAGGGGGAGGGTAAGATGGGTCGCTGGCGTGGGGGAGGGTATGATGGGTCGCTGGCGGGAGGGGAGAGGGTAATGATGGTCGCTGGCGTGGAGGGGGGGGAGGGTAATGATGGGTCGCTGGCGTGGGAGGAGGTAATGATGGGTTCTGGCGAGGGGGAGGGATGATGGGGTCGCTGGCGTGGGGGGGAGGGTAATATGGGCGCTGGCGTGGAGGGGAGGGTAATGATGGGTCGCTGGCGGGAGGGGGAGGGGTAATGATGGGTCGCTGGCGTGGGAGGGGAGGGAATGGTGCTGGGGGGGAGGGTAGTGATGGGTCCTGGGGAGGGGGGGTAGATGTCGCTGGCGTGGAGGAGGGTAATGATGGGCTGGGAGGGGGAGGGTAATGATGGTCGCTGGGAGGGGGGGGGTAATGATGGTCGCTGGCGGGAGGGGGGAGGAATGATGGGTCGCTGGCGTGGAGGGGAGTTGAGTTCTGGCGTGGAGGGGGAGGGTAATGATGGGTCGCTGGGAGGGTAATGATGGGTCGCTGGCGTGGAGGAGGAGTGTGGCGGGAGGAGGGTAATGATGGGTTGCTGGCGTGGAGGGGGGGTAATGAGGGTCGCTGGGAGGGAGGGGGGAGGGTAAGATGGTCGCTGGGTGGGGAGGGAGAGGGAGGGGGTATGGGTCGCTGGGGGGAGGGTAATGATAGGTCGCGGGAGGGGGAGGGTAATGATGGGTCGCTGGCGTGGAGGGGAGAGGGTAATGATGGGTCGCTGGCGTGAGGGGAGGGTAATGGGTCGCTGGCGGGAGGGGAGGGTAATGATGGGTCGCTGGCGTGGAGGGGAGGGTAATGATGGGTCGTGTGGCGGAGGAGGGTAATGATGGGTCGCTGGCGGGAGGAGGGTAATGATGGGCTGGCGGAGGAGGGTAATGATGTCCTGGCGTGGAGGGAGGGTAATGATGGGTCGCTGGCGTGGAGGGAGGGATGATGGGTCGCTGGCGTGGAGGGGGAGGGCATGATGGGTCGCTGGCGTGGGAGGGGGAGGTAATGATGGGTTGGGCGGGAGGGGGAGGGTAATGATGGGTCGCTGGCGTGGAGGGGAGGGTAATGATGGGTCGCTGGGAGGGGAGGATGATGTCGCTGGGAGGGGGAGGGTAATGATGGGTCGCTGGCGTGAGGGAGGGTAATGATGGGTCGCTGGGATGGGAGAGGGGGGAGGGTATGTGTGATGTGAGGGGAGGGTGATGGGTCGCTGGCGTGGGAGGGGGAGGGAATGGGTTGGCGTGGAGGGGAGGGTAATGATGGGTCGCTGCGTGGAGGGGGAGGGTAATGATGGGTCGCTGACGTGTGTGCAGTACTAAGGGCCTCGTGATTAAACTTATGACGTTTCAACCTCCGGCCATCACCCGTTGTTAGGCTCCGGCCATCACCCGTTGTTAGCCCGGCCATCACCCGTTGTTAGCCCCGGCCATCAGTTGTTAGCACCGGCTATCACTCGTTGTTAGCACCGGCCATCACCGTTGTTAGCATCGGCAACCCGTTGTTAGCCCCCATCACCGTTGTTAGCCCGGCCATCACCGTTGTTGCCGGCTATCACCGTTGTTAGCTTCGGCCATCACCCGTTGTTAGCATCGGCCACGACCCGTTGTTAGCACCAGCTATCACCCATTGTTAGCACGGCTATCACCCGTTGTTAGCCCCGGCCGTCACCCGTTGTTATCTCCGGCCATCACCCGTTGTTACCTCTGGCCTTCACCGTTGTTGGTCGGCCATCACCGTTGTTAGCACCGGCCATCACCCGTTGTCCCGCACCGTTGTTAGCCCGCTACCGTGTTAGCCCGGCCATCACCCGTTGTTGTCCCGGCCATCACCCGTTGTTAGCACCGGGTTTTTGGGTTTGTGTTGTTGGCCAGCCCGGCCATCACCCATTGTTAGCACCGGCCATCACCCGTTGTTAGCCCCGGCCATCACCTGTTAGCTCCGGCTATCACCCGTTATTATTCCCGCCTCACCTGTTAGCTCCGGCCATCACCCGTTGTTAGCTCCGGCCACCACCCGTTGTTAGCCCCGGCCATCACCCGTTGTTAGCTCCGGCCATCACCCGTTGTTAGCTCCGGCCACCACCCGTTGTTAGCCCCGGCCATCACCCGTTGTTAGCTCCGGCCATCACCCGTTGTTAGCTCCGGCCATCACCCGTTATTAGCTCCGGCTTTCATCCGTTGTTACCTCCGGCCATCACTCGATGTTAGGTCCGGCTGCCGACCCTCTCGCGCCACACACTCGTCCAGTCAGGCGGTCAGCTAAGGGTAAATTCTTGCCCAGTCAAACGATGAACCGACGGATAAATTCTCGTCCAGTCAAACGATTTAAAGGATAAATTTTCGTCCAGTCAAGTGATTTACCGCCGGATCAACTCCAGCTCAGTCAAGTAATAATCTGACGAGAGCAAAAACACTTCTTCAAGACTATGCTGACTGAGCGAGGATAAGGCACGACCCGCTCCTACTTCACCTGCTGGTCTTTTGAAGTCGTTAAAGATATGGATGGACGACTCTCTGCGTAGAAGGAGTAAGTTTGTTTTATCACTTATGTGGGAATAATTGATGGATCCTTTGGTAATTTGGACGACTTAGGCTCTAGTTTAGATCTATTTCAACACAAACAACTGACTGTACCAACTCCCTTCACTATCAGTATAAGGTGCGGTGGGTGGCGTGGGTGTGGTGGCGGGGGTGTGGAGAGAGTGTGGTAGGAGAAGTGAAGGTAGCGGAGTACATGTACCGATCAAAGTGGTTCCTTGTGTTACCGAAAACAGACTTACTTTATACTGCGTTACCGTAACTAGCCGTCACACCTATAAGACCCACTTTTACACCTTCTGTACAAACATTTATTAGCTCGACCTTTGTTTCTCTTTAACAATAGTAAGACCAACAACTACTTCTCATTACTGTAAGTCGTAAATCTGATGAACTATAATGTGTAGCAACAAGAAAGTTACTCGTTTTATTTATTGTACTGTATCTCAGCTTTGTATAACAAGAAATTAGAATTATTTCGAAACTGTAATTCTCATTCTTCCTGTATTTTGGAGTAAAGTATCATATATTCTTATTTACTGCTGCAATTCATTTGGTGAAACTAACAGACCCGCTGTGTTGGGACATTCATCACACCGCCCACGTGTAAACAACCTCCACCGTCTGGAAAGTGGAATAAATAAATTTGGTGGTGCGAGGAATGCCAGAGTGGCTGATTATACCTCGGTCTCCATGACCTGGCCTCCATGACCTGGCCTCCTTGCATGGCCTGCATGACCTGGCCTCCATGATCTGGCCTCCATGACCTGGCCTCCATGACCTGGCCCCTATGGCCTGACCTCCATGACCTGGCCTACATGATCTGGCCCCATAACCTGGCATCCATGACCTGTGTTCTTCATCAGTTCTGGACACCTTCACGCCACCTGCTGCTAGACACTCCCTCACACACCACCAACAAACCACATTGTTGCCAATGTATGAAAAACCTGTGAACACGACTTGGTAGGAGATGTGACATTGTTTTGGTCTCCTTAACCATTTGTCTTTATACACCCTGACGCCCTTCATGCCGCCTCTGTCGTGACGCGTCCCAACAAGAACCATGATAAATGATTTCAGTGACGCCTTAGGTCATGCCCTCTTCTCTGGCATTATTGGAGGGTGACGTTAGGTGATGTGCGTTTTGAAGGTCGTGCTGTCTACAGTAATGGTGAAGGAGTTGAACCCTGGAGATAAAAGTAGCAATTCAATAATGCTCCAAAATACTATAAGTCACTCTGTGTTAGGTTTCATAAGTGCTACGTAATGGACTTCAGTATTGCCTCATGTCCATTACTTTTACATTAAGTTTCTAGTGACGTCTCAGGATTGGTGTGTATTTGGTATACATTCCAGTGGTGTCCTATTGCTGCAGGAATTGAATAAAACACTCAATTGGTGTCCTAACCCTATGGAAACTTGATAAAATACACAATTGATGTCCTAAAGGTGTGAGAGTTATATAAGAGACTCGAATGGTGTCCTAATACTGTCAGAGTTTTACGACATGCATGAACCGTGTCCAAGAGGAACAAGTCCTCTGGAAACTACTTGAATGGTGTGCGAAGACAGATAGAGAAACAGACAGACAGACAGATACAGAAACAGACAGACAGACAGATACAGAAACAGACATACAGACAGATAGAGAAACAGACAGACAGACAGATACAGAAACAGACATACAAACAGATACAGAAACAGACAGATAGACAGATAGAGAAACAGACAGACAGACATAGAAAGACAATTAGGGAAGTAGGTAAAAATAGAACATACATACATACATACATACATACATACATACATACATACATGGATAGTCTAAGTCAGAATTATAAGAATAAGCGTCTCTTTTTTTGGCTATGCTGTTGAATGTTTTGTCCTGGTTGTTAATGTTTATACTCGGCAAGTAATGTTTAGGGTGTGGGAATGTTTAGGTGAAAGGATAATGTTTTAAATTTGAGATAATTTATGTCGTGAATGTTTAGTTTAGGTGATTATTTTTTTTAATTTCGTTTGTTTTGTTTAGTTTTGTGTGTTTAGGTTAGTTAATGTTTTGATGGGTGAATGTTTATGTTAGGGAGAATGTTATATGTTAAGCAGAGGCTATGTGTTTCGGTTAAGCGATGTTTAGGATAGGAGAATGTTTAGGCTGTAGAGTGTTTAAGTGGTAAAATGTTTAGGTTAGTTAGAATACTTCGAATTTGTCAGTGGCTTCGTGGTGAATGTTTAAGCGGGAAAGTGTATTAAGTTACGAAATGTTTAGGTGGGACTATGTTTGCTTACAATAATTTTAGGCCTCAGAATGTTTAGCTGGTCGAATATATATACTCATTAGTAGGTAATGTTTTATTGGGAATGTTTAGGGTAGGTAATATTTGAATGACAATGTGTTGAGGCAGTAGGATGTTTAGGTTAGACTATAGTTAAGTCGAAGTGTTTAAAATAGTTAATGTTTACATGGGAAATATTTAAGTTAGAGTATTTAGGTAAGATAATGTTTGTGTTTATGATAGATGATGTTTATTATGGATACTATTAGACAAAGCTTGTGGTCTGTAGTGTTTATATAGGGTCGTGTGTATGTTAATTCTAGGATGTGTTGTATAATGTTTATATAATTTAATATTTGTTACTCAAGGCCTGTAGGGTGAATGCTTATATAGCTTGGGGTGTAGTGTTTATAGTGGTTAATGTTTATATTTGTGCCCGGCCATGCTAAAAACCATACAGGAATATACAGAAATATACAGTACTTTATCATACACACATATACACTTGATCATGTATATATGTTAAGAGGGAGGAGCAAGGGAATGTTTATGTTGAGAGGCTGTGTTTATGTTTGACAGTGTGTGTGTTTAGGGCGATGTTTACTTTAGGGAACCTTAGAATTAATTAACAAGTGATGTTATAATTTTGTGTTGTGCAGGCTGGCTTTGTGATGGGGGGGGTTGAGGGGGTGAGGAGGGAGGGTGTTGTTGTATGATGGGGGGTGAAGGGGGTAGGGAAGGGGGGAAGGTGGTGTTGTACGATGGGGGGAGTGAAGTGGGGGTGATGGGGGGGGGTGTTGTTGTCATGACCTAAAACGTGTTTGTTTATGTGTGTCTAGAATCTTTATAACAATCGTTTCTTCTACGTATAATTGGCCATTCCATTAATGATTCTCAGAAGTGGTCGTAAGAGACAGATGGTCGTTTATAAGACGGTCACTTTAACTAGGGGTTCAAGACGGAGTTACAAGGTTAATGTCTCGATCTCTATCTGGGGTTACTTCAGTTACCTGTAGATAAATAATTCTCTCGTCGCTATGTAATGGTAAATATAACATACTTGTGACATTTGGTGCTTCGGTGACTGTGGTGTTGTGCTTGGCATTCTCACCACCTCGCAGATTCCCGGAGACAGGTATAGATGGGTGCTAATCGCCTCCCACTAACCAGCACAGGCATAGTTAAGGGTCTTGGGTGTGAAGTGGATAATTTCCCTGGGTAATAATCATTAGCCAGTGCGGTTGATAAGTTGTCCGGTGGTTCTTGGCTCTTCGTTGACATCATGTTTTAAAGCTCGCTGACTCCTGGAGGTTGTGTTAGTGGTATTAAACAACCGCTGTGGTGGTATAAGGAGGGCAATACTTAACTGTGCAGTGCAATTATTATTATTATTATTATTATTATTATTATTATTATTATTATTATTATTATTATTATTATTATTATTATTATTATTATTTTAGTTGTTGTTGTTTTTGTTGTTGTTGTTGTTAGCTAGAATAGTTAGGTTAGGTTAGATTTAGTTAGATAGGTTAGGTAAATTGAGGATAAATTAGGATAGGTTAGATTAGGTTAGGTTAAGTTAGGTTAGATTAGATTAGATTAGATAAGGTAAGGTTTAGATTAGATCAGATTTAATTAGATCTGAGGTTCAGGTACCGGGTTCACTGAGTCCCGCCACCAGCCATGAGACTGTAGTGATTGTGTGGTGTGTTCCTCTGTGATCCCTGCCATACCCACCCTCCTCCCGCCACGTTGGGACACACTGGCCGGGGCTCTCACACCACCGGGACACACTGGCCGAGGCTCTCACACCACCAGGACACACAGACCGAGGCTCTCACACCAGAGGGACACACTGGCCGAGGCTCTCACACCACCGGGACACACTGGCCGAGGCTCTCACACCAGAGGGACACACTGGCCGAGGCTCTCACACCACCGGGACACACTGGCCGAGGCTCTGACCACACCTGAGTGATGTTGCCCAGGTGACCCATGACAGGTTCAATTGTCTCACTTCCTACCCTCCCCCAATCCTGCCACCCCATTCCTCTCCCTCCCCAAACCTGCTACCTCATTCCCCTCCCTTCCCAGTCCTGCAACCTCATCTCACTCCCTCCCTAACCCCCACCCACCCCCCCCCCCATCACCCCCCACCCCCATCACCCCCCACCCCCATCACCCCCACCCCCATCACCCCCCATCACCACGGGTCCAGTAAGTAATGTTTGTCGACAACATCATTCTGTTAGAAATCTCTCCCATTTCGTATTTTTCTTGGCGGCTTCTGTTCCTGGAGTCTGTTTCCCCGAGATATTACCGTCGGTGTCGTGAGTCACAGCTGGTGCATTACTGTGTGTTGTGAGTCACATTTGGTGCATTACTGTGTGTTGTGAGTCACAGCTGGTGCATTAGTGTGTGTCGTGAGTCACAGCTTAGCGTGTGTTGTGAGTCACAGCTGGTGCATTAGTGTGTGTCGTGAGTCACAGCTGGTGCATTAGTGTGTGTTGTGAGTCACAGCTGGTACATTAGTGTGTATCGTGAGTCACAGCTGGTGCATTAGCGTGTGTTGTGAGTCAGCTGGTGCCTTATTGTGTGTTGTGAGTCACAGCTGGTGCATTAGTGTGTTGAGTCACAGCTGGTGCATTAGTGTGGGTTGAGTCACAATCCTGGTGCATGAGTGTGTTGTGAGTCACAGCTGGTGCATTAGTGTGTGTCGTGAGTCACAGCTGGGGCATTATTGTGTGTTGTGAGTCACAGCTGGGGCATTAGTGTGTGTTGTGGGTCACAGCTGGTGCATAAGTGTGTTGTGAGTCAAAGCTGGTTCGTTAGTGTGTTGTGAGTCACAGCTGGTACATTAGTGTGTGTTGTGAGTCACAGCTGGTGCATTAGTGTGTTGTGAGTCACAGCTGGTACATTAGTGTGTTAAAGAATCACAGGTGGTGCATTAGTGTGTGTTGTTAGTCACAGCTGGTGCATTAGTGTGTTAAGAACATAGAACATAAGAATGGAATTCATTGCGGTGGGCCTCTTGGCCCATACTAGGCAGCCCCGTTTACACCCAACCCCTATTGCTCATTTATCCATCCAACATAGGTTGTATCACCTTTGTTTAGCCCTGACTTCCATTTATACACCTCTATCATATCGCCCCTCACTCTATGTCTCTCGAGGGAGTGCAAATTAAAATGATTTAACCAGTCTCCGTACTCAAGGATCCTAATGCCCAGGATTATTTTTGTCATTCTCCTCTGAATTCTTTCTAGGATTTATATATCCATTCTATAGTACGGTGACCAGAACTGAACTGCATAACCCAAGTGAGGTCTCACAAGCCCAAGATATAGTTTTAGGATAACCTCACTTGTCTTGTAACTAACACTCCTTTGTATGAACCTAACTACTTTGTTAGCCTTGTTTCTAGCAAATGCGCATTTTTGTTTTGGTTTAAGGTTCGTACTTATCATTACTCCTAAATCTTTCTCACAGTCGGATTTTTTAAGACATCGTTGTTCATCTGGTTTCTCTGTTTATATCTCTGAGACTAAGTACTTTACATTTGTCCACATTAAATTCCCAGCTGCCAATTTTCAGATCATTCGAAAAATTTGTTTAGATCTTCTTGTAGTTTTGCGGAGTCCACGTCAGATTTAATTATACGCACCTATTTTAGTGTCATCAGCAAATTTACTTATGTTGCTGTTTACGCCTATATATATATATATATATATATATATATATATATATATATATATATATATATATATATATATATATATATATATATATATATATATATACACAATCAACACCTCAACCCGCCAGGATTTGAACCCACGGGCCACGAGCCCATGACTGACCGGAGAACGCTACCTCTGGACCACCAGGATATTAAAAGCAGTCCTAGACTCTGTTATATTTCACACAAAGCCTGTTCAACGAGCTTATGGCGCCGTGAACCTCTAAGGGGGACTACCCGTATCACGTAGGTGGTCAGAGTAACGTTTTACCAAATCCGGCTTCGAAACACGAGGATCCATATATAGATCATTAGCCCAATAAAGCACGCGGACTTCTACATACAATCAACACCTCAACTCGCCAGGGTTCGAACCCATGAGCCTCCACTTTTCATATTAGTCTTTCGTGGGGGACTGTCGAAGGCTTTACTAAAGTTGAGATGTACCATATTATAATTGTGAGTCACAGCTGCTGCTTTAGTGTGTCGTGAGTCACAACTGGTGTATTAGTGTTTCGTGAGTCACGGCTGGTTCATTAGTATGTTGTGAGTCACAATTAATTCATTATTGTGCTGTGAGTCACAGCTGGTGCATTAGTATGTTGTGTCACAGCTGGTGCATTAGTATGTTGTGTCACAGCTGGTGCATTAGTGTGTTGTGTCACAGCTGGTGCATTAGTGTGTTGTGTCACAGCTGGTGCATTTGTGTGTCGTGAGTCACAGGTCGTGCATTAGTGCGCCGTGTGTGTTGACACCCTCACCTCAAGTTGTCATGCGCTTGTCTCTGAAGCCTGACACAAATATGCGTAACTTGTTGACCGGGGTGTCAAGAACAAACTGTTATGGATCTCCTCTCACATAGGCCTCAAAGAACATGACAGAGTTGATGCCCTCGCCAAACTCGCGTCTAACAAAGACACTGTTGAATACAATCTGCATCTGTCAAAAAGAACCCTTAAAACTGTAATCATGAAAGATCTTGCTGTTGAATTTGACGCAAGCAGACAAGTGCAAACAGATATTAGTCAATCCATTGTCTACCATGATGAGATGTATCAAGTGAAACATCTACATGGAACAAGTAACAAGATCACTAGATTACAAGATGTTGTAACCGCTAGACTAAAGTTAGGATATAAGTACCTCTGGCAGTATATCTCTCAAGCAGATGTGAACAAGACTAAATGTAAAGTGTGTGGTTAAAGATTTGGCCACACACTCGAACACTATGTCCTTGACAGTGTGAATATAAAACCTTTTAGGGACAGGTCCAAGCACACTGTGTGTGAAATGACACAACACATTATCTCTAATGGCAAGATAGCTGATATATTAAGTTTGTATCCACTTTTTGTTTGCACACAATTTGCTTGAATACCTCTGACGAAAATGTGAATAACAAAATGTGTGGCCAGACATATTGCCTCACACTGCTGTACTCACGCAGTTGCGAATGTTACCCTATGTTATACACACCCTTTGTGACCTTCACTCTGTAATCCTTTTGCGCTGCCGCTCACAGGATGAGTATGGGGTGCATAATAAACTAGCCGCCGTAAGTAGCAAAATTAAAAAAATAAATTCCAGTAATCGACATGGTCTGGGCTGCTGTACTTACTGCTACTGCTGTTCCTAATGTTACTTCTCTACCTGTTACTGTATTGCTGTACCTGCTGCTGTGGCGAATGTTATTGGTGGTGCTGGGTTTTTTTTTTGCTACAGCTGTTTTCACTTCAGTACTGGCATGCTTTCCTCTTCTAAATATCAATGCTGTGCTGATGCTGCGGCTGTTGCTTTTTCCGCTTCCACTGACTCGGCTGTTATCGCCCCCTACTACTAAAACACAGCAACACTCCCTGTGCCCCGAACCTTCACCGCTCAAGAAAAAGACAAAAGCGAGGTTTTTCTGTCCCCACCGAGTGTGTTATGATATGTGAAGTGGGAACTTACATAAATATTGTGCGAGTTTTGATTCCTTCATCGATTTCTCGGCAACAGTACCTCTGTGTGTGTGTGTGTGCGCGCATATTGATATTCACTTTTCTGTTTATCATTATTATTATTATTATTATTATTATTATTATTATTATTATTATTATTATTATTATTATTATTATTATTATCATCAACTTAACTTGACTGACAGCGCCAGCCATCAGCGGGTCGCTTCCTGAAACAAGATGACCTTGGATCGATATCTGGTGAGTCACAACAAAATACTCAGTTAAAATCCTCAAGGCACACGCTTCTTAACATCACTTGGGCATTCTTTGGATAATAGGTATAAAGACCGGTGTTAAATCTTTGATACTGGAGATAGATATAAGATTCTCGGGTATATATACATGGTATGTTTTATATAATATAGAGGGGTTAGTTTAGCGCCAGTGTGGGGAGGAGAGGTGGGTGTCAGCACCGTCTCCCTCGCTGCTCATTATCCGCCTCCCAAGGGTCGGGTCGTCAGCGGCCGACCAGGTTGAGGACCTCCTTCAACCTCCTCACCCGCCCATCACCTCATAATACTAAATTCTAGTCCATGTTACACACTACACTCTCGGCCGCACCCTTACACTACACACTCGGCCGCCCCCTTACACTACACTCTCGGCCGCCCCCTTACACTACACACTCGGCCGCCCCCACCTACATTTTCAGCCACTCCCTCACACTACACACTCGACTGCCCTCTCACACTACACACTCGACCGCCCTCTCACACTTCACACTCGACCGCCCTCTCACACTACACACTCGACCGCCCTCTCACACTTCACACATGGATTTATTTTTGGTTTAATTTCTGTGAGTAGTTTTCCATTTTTTGTTTGAATGTAATTTCAGTGAGTAATCGTCACTGCTCTTTTTCATCCATTAGCCATTGTACAGTCAAGAGTCATGAGACCTGTTATTTCAGTTCTTTTGCACCACTTGGCTGAAGCTTTTCTTGTCCGACGCTCACCTCCTCGTGTCTCAGTCGTCGGTAGAACATAACAGGAGCACCAGCGAGGCGGAATCTCCAGTAAATGTTTGCACGCTTGACACAGCTTCCATGTTATCCAAGACTATTTTATCTCCTGGGCAAGACATCTTTTCCTGCAGTTATTTAAATCACTATAAACGCATCTTAAATGCCTCAGGATTCCGGCCAAAATAGTTTAGTTGTCTCGTAACTTTATAAAAATTAGCGTAACTGTCCTGTAATTTTCATGAGGAACGTTTATCTTGTCGTAACTCCTCTGATATTGTCCAACCAACTGTTACTTACGAAGAAAGAAAGAAAAAAAACACACAGTGGTAAATGGTCCAGTAATCTTAACACACACTTTCATGGCTCATATAGTGTGCACCACAAGTGTTGCAGACAATCTTACTGGACCACAGCACTACCGGGGCCATTGCTCGAGTGTGTCCTTCAGATAAGTGGCTTAATTCTCACAAGCTCCACCAACCCACATTAAATATTTCCTTCCTGCTAGAATTTTGAGAATTACTTAAACGAGAGAACTGAATAATGTGTTGAGGGAATACCTTGGTTACCACCTTCTCTCTTGATGAATTTTATGGGAAATTTTTAATACATTCCTTGATAGCCATGGTGCTCTGAGGCTGACACACTCCTAATATAACACTTACATAGCCTAATATAAACTAACGTAACATGACCTAACCTGACTTAACCTAACCTAACGCTTACGTACTCCTAACCTAACCTAACTGTAAATGACTCAACCTAATCTAATCTATTGCTAACAAAGCCTAACCTAACCCCATCAGGTGAAATAATAACGACTCGGTAGAAACACCAATTCACTGTATGAGGTTATTTTGATGTAGCGCGTAACTGAGCACACCACCTAGCCGTACTACTGGGCCACACCACCTAGCCATACTACCGGGCCGCACCACCTAGCCATACTACCGGGCCACACCACCTAGCCATACTACCGGGCCGCACCACCTAGCCATACTACCGGGCCACACCACCTAGCCATACTACCGGGCCACACCACCTAGCCTGCCGGGCCCCCACTAATCGCTTTACCGGACCACCACCACCTGGCCATACTACCGGGCCGCACCACCTAGCCATACTACCGGGCCACACCACCTAGCCATACTACCGGGCCGCACCACCTAGCCATACTACCGGGCCACACCACCTAGCCATACTACCGGGCCACACCACCTAGCCATACTACTGCCACACCACTTAGCCTACTACCGGGCCACACCACCTAGCCATACTACCTGATCACACCATCTAACTATAACCATCTAACTACACCACCAAGCCACACCACCTGACCACACCACTTGACCACACCACCACCACACTCTCACCAGTAGTTAAAGGGAAGTGATGAGTATCTTTAGTACTACATTATGCACCACCACCAGCTACTTGCCCACAGGTGAAGAGGTGTGGCTAAACACGGCTTGGTCTGTGGCTAACAAGACAGTGTTCGGAGAGGTAACCCACCGTGTTTTGTAGTCCCGTGTTCCTCCTTTGCCCTGAGTCACTATGGCACAAAACGAAACACTCAACACTGCTTCAACACTAAACCAAACACTCAACACTGCTTCAACACCAAACCAAACACTCAACACTGCTTCAACACCAAACCAAACACTCAACACTGCTTCAACACTAAACGAAACACTCAACACTGCTTCAACACTAAACGAAACGCTCAATACTGCTTCAACACTAAACGAAACACTCAACACTGCTTCAACACTAAACGAAACACTCAACACTGCTTCAACACTAAACCAAACACTCAACACTGCTTCAACACCAAACCAAACACTCAACACTGCTTCAACACTAAACCAAACACTCAACACTGCTTCAACACCAAACCAAACACTCAACACTGCTTCAACACTAAACGAAACGCTCAATACTGCTTCAACACTAAACGAAACACTCAACACTGCTTCAACACTAAACGAAACACTCAACACTGCTTCAACACTACACCAAACACTCAACACTGCTTCAACACTACACCAAACACTCAACACTGCTTCTGACACCAAACCAATGACTCAACACTGCTTCTAACACTACACCAAACAGACTCAATATCGCTTCGACACCAAACCAAAATACCCAACACTGCTTCAACACTAAACCAACACTCAACACTGCTCAACATTAAACCAAGCTGTTCAACACTGCTTCAACACTACACCAAACACTCAACACTGCTTCGACACTAAAACCAACAGACCTGCAATTACTTAACACTAAACTAAACACCATACTGTTTCGGAATGACACACCAAACACTCAACACTGCTTCAACACTAAACCAAACACTCAACACTGCTTCAACACTAAACCAAACACTCAACACTGCTTCAACACTACACCAAACACTCAACACTGCTTCAACACAAAACCAAACACTCAACACTGCTTCAACACTAAACCAAACACTCAACACTGCTTCAACACTAAACCAAACACTCAACACTGCTTCAACACATTGCTGAAATTTGGATACCATTGATAAAGTCGTTACAATATTTTTTTTATCTATGCGTCAGGTCATCAATTTTGTTTCAAGTAATTGCTAATAGAGTAAATATTTTAGTTAAGAATTTTACAGCATCCAGAGTGATATTATTAATGACTTTTGATCATAATTTATAAGGTGATTGAGTGTGTTAGAGTATTCTGAAGTGTATAAAGGATTCAGTCGTACAATAGAGGTGTAAATCCCTCTTACCAGATTGTTTTTGTCTCTGGAAATATATTGTGTTTTTTTACCTCACGACTAACATATATATTTATAAGTACATAATCGATCTCATTTTCCCCGTTGTCGTTAGCTCCAAATTTATCACGTTGTTATTATATATTGTTTATTTCTTTAGGTCAGTTCTCGTCTTTATCAAGGTTGTGTGTATGGATGATTCCTCTGTGTGGGTGTTAGGTCATGTCAACACAAGGCCATCCATTGACATCCAAGTTACCATGATTTACTCTACCATCCATCCTGCCATTACCACACTACCATCCATTCTGCCATTACCACACTACCATCCATTCTGCCATTACCACACCACCATCCATTCTGCCATGACCACACTACCATCCATTCTGCCATGACCATTAATTAACATTACCTTACTACACCACTACTACCATATAACCTTCCATATTCAGCTACCATCCATCCTACCCTACCACCATCATCTATCCTACCATAACCAATAATTCACCATCCATCCTACCTGACCACACCACCATCTATCCTACCATAACCCTAATAATACTACCATCCATCCTACCCCGACCATTAATTATCATCTATCCTACCATAACCACACTACCATCCATCTTACCACGACTTCACTATACCTTACTATACCAATTCAATTTCACTGGTACTTCCCGGGCGGAGAGTTCTTCAGGAGAGAGATCGACCTGAGGTATCGGATATCTGAGATGTTTGAGAAGGACTCGTGCCTTCTTATATTGTGTGAGATCTATTGCGATTTCCTTCAATCTTGAGTTTACAATCATATTCAAATTTTCTTTTTAGGTATTTTGCTTAAATTTAAAATTTTTGATTGTTGTTTAACTTGTAGTTGTAGTTAACGTAGTAATAAAATTGATCTAATTATTCAGTATAGTCATAGTTAAATTATTTATTAGAGGAATTAGTCTGAAATGTTTTTTTTTTTAATGTTTGAGGCTTACGCGAGCTTTAATATACCCTCGGAAGGTGTATGTAAGTTTGTGTGTCAGGTCTCGTTGGCAGTGAGGTGGGAGGTCACTGATTGTGGGCTGAATATGCCCTCCCGTGTCGGCTGACCTTCACCATCTACGACACACACAATAACTGGCCGGCTCTAGGTGTACAAGCTGTCACCATCACAACCCCCCCCCCTCCCGCAAGTTAAAGAGCTGTGTGGCCCAGTGTCAAGAAATAATACTACTGGGTGAACAGAGCCAAAATGACGGAAAGAAACTTGCCCATAAACCCCAAAGATTCATGCCCTGGGATCGAACCCGGGTCCATTATACCACAGATCGCCACACAGAACCACTCGAGTATATATCCCTACACCATCGCCTACACAACAACAAAAGCAGAGCAGCATAAACCACACTCCATATTCACGGTGCTGGTGTAATCACTTCACCAAAATAAGGCGATCATCCATATCAACAGCATCAGTGTAATCCGCCACAAAAAGGTGTTATTATCAACGTTAATCCCTGTTTGTAATCCGCCAGATGGGGCAGCGATGTTTTAACAGAGGCTTAGGTGTCGCCTGATGGGAGTATGAAGGCCCGAGTCACCTATTGTTTGTGTGTGGGTGGGTGTGGGTGTGGGTGTGGGTGGGTAGGTAGGAGGGTGTAAACAAAGAAAGAGAAGAGAATCATCAAAATGTTCCACTCGGATGATCGCATTCGCCACGCCCTGACCACACAATTCGGCTGTGTGTGTGTGTGTGTGTCACGGGGTGGGGGGTAGGGGTAAGGGTAGACACGTAGATAATTCCTACACAGAACTCAACAACACCAACACAACTGATCGTGGGAGCGTCGGTGTCCATTTACATAATAGAGAGAAAGTTTCTGCCGCAGTCATGGAACTCCACACTTTCTCCAACTTTCCCCTTTTGTGGTTTCCCCTCACGCGTTGCCCCTCGCGAGGAAATCCTTTCTCTTGTGGTGTGTCTTTGTTTGGGCGGGACCCCTCGCCGGACCCGTCCTTCGTCGACCAGGTTTATTCGCCTGTGTTTTCAAAGTTAGTTGTGGAGGTCGACGCCCAGGTATTGGGTCAGTGCTGGTTTTGGCTAGGGCGATGCGCTGCTTCACACACACACACACACATGGCCGCAGGATATATAAGCAAATGGACTAAACCAGACACCGTCACAATCAATAGTTGTAGTATTCAGCAGTTGTCAATTTGAAGCGTCACATCAGTATAACAGCTACATAGCCCTGGAGGATCCTATACGCACACGGGTAGTCTCGTGTCTAGGGTGTCATATACTGTACTGTCTACTCAGCGGTATAATCTTTCGTATTATATCGTGAACATCTATGTGTAGGTGTTTAAATAAATTTTTATTGTTAAAGTACGCCTTTTTTTTATAATTTTCGAAGTTCTACCTCTAAAAATCCTTGGTCAATAAATCTTTATGTAATTTGGTGAATTCTTGAAAATAAAATTTTCCGTGTTGTGTTGACAATTGTGATGCGCGTAACATTTGCGTCATTTACAGTATACACCTCCAGCTGGACCTCTGGAAATATTTCCCCACAAGTTCGGATACCAAACTCTTGTAAATAGGTGTGTGTGTGTGTGTGTGTGACCTCCACCACTCCTACATCTTGTATTGTGATAGCTAGTAAGGCATTTATCACTGAATCACGATACCTATGGGTCCTATTCACTCGTGTCCATATACTTATCGTTTTCGTGAATAATGTCTCCCAATAGGTATCGTTTTAGAACCCTTGTATCGTGACACATCCTTTGACGACCCCTTGTATTAAGATTTAATTTCGTAATAGTGGTGGTAACAGACAACACTACCAGCAACACCATATATTGCGCCTGAGGCAACACCTACGTCTATATTCTGCATTATCAATTATGCTTTCGTCTAATTAACAGTAATAGTTTGTTTGGGAAAATACGAATGAAAAAGTTTTATTCCCGACCGTTCTACTTTACCTTCTGCCGAAATAAATGTAGTTCGGGTTTGTTTCGGGCTTCAGTCGTCACAATGGTGCCAACATGGCCACAACCAACGGCTAATGGAACACACCCAATACGTTTTTCATATTATCTGTTATCACTCAGGCGAGTGCGACTGATTATTATATTAATAAAAATCACTAACCTAACGAGAGGTATCAGTGATTTGTTATAATATGTATATTGTGTTTGGTCCATTTACTAATAATAGACTGAGAGGCAAGCCAAAGCCACAGTCGACAAACGGAACAAATGGGGCCGTCGTACGGTCATCTATGTGCTCAGTGTAAACATGGAAGTCAAGTGACGGAGAACGAAAAGTTGCCGGCAGTAACGCCAGAGTCTGGTGTCTATCATGGGAAAGTTGCAGCACATTATTGGTGACCGTAATCAGGACAGTACAGCCCTGTGCCAGACAAGTGAGGCAGAAGGGGGAGTTACCGCCGGACACTATTGGTAGAGGACAACACTGAAGAGAACATGGCAATATCTCCGGTAAAAGTGAGTCTATTACTTAAGGTTTGTCCAGTTAATTTAGGATAATACAGTGTGTAACTTATATAAGCACCGGTTCCAAACAACCACTACACCAGCCGATCAATAGTCGACTGTGTCTGTAGAAGGTTATTATAGAATAAATTAATGAAAAACTTGGAATATATTTCGTTCTTTGTGTAAATATATATTAACGGAGCTATAAGCCAATTAGTCAATTTATGATAGTAGCCAGGTTTCGGTTTTCGATAAAAAATACGTTTTTCCGAAGGTTATCGTTGTGATTCGAATGAATCTGACCTTCGTTTCTGGTGCTAACCGCCCATTGCCTATTGTTGAGAACAGACCTCTTCAAGGGGATGTTGTGTTTTTTTTAACTAGCAATATCTCCTTTATTTCTCGTCAGCGCACAAAATGTCATCGAAGAATTTCGGGTGAATTTATAGTATCACACCGGTCTTTATTTCCGTATTAAAAATATGTATCTCGTAATGTTTACACAATTCTAAGACATTTTTTTCTATGATATTTCCACCGGAAATTCAGGATAACCGAGATAATTTTCTTTTCAAGATATTACTTTCGCTCAGTCACTAGTGTCGCCATGATTTGATTACTTGTGGCTGAGGTGGTCTGACCTGCTCACGCATCGCTCCAGGCCTCCGTCTTCGCTCTTTAAGCGTCTGGGGCATGAACAACAGGTTAGGTTAGGTTAGGGTTTCTTGGTTGGTTGGAAATATAATTTTTTATTCTAAAAAAGAAATCCATCTCTTTCCGTTGTGGTGGTTAGGTTGGGGGGATGTTTAAAATAAAAAACCTGATTTCCGGTGGAAATGAATATCAAATTCGTTCGAAACTCATCAAACTGCAGAGGGAAAACCTATTATTAATATTGAAATAAAGAACCGGTGTGATACTATAAATTGACCGAAATTTGTCTTGTACAGTCTACTTGTGGCTTGAGGAGATCCAAGAGTCATAAACTAAACCTGTATACGGACCATAATTTTTGTTGATGTAAAGTTATATTGCGTTAGATATAATTATATATTGTCTTATCATATACCATATCTTACTTAACTAATGGTAGACCCTGCTGCCGTACGGCATCACTAAAATTGTGACCAAGTCCCAGGTTGCTGATCTGACTTTCTGCCTCATTTACACACAATTGCTGGGTCTCAATTATTTCTCTTACTTTGATAACACAACATACATATATCGTTTCTCACTGTTGATTTGTTTAATATATTTTTTCCATTTCTGTATTTATATTTGGTTAATTTGTTTTTTCGCCTCCAAGCCTGGGTGGGCTAATCCCCGTAAAACAAAAAGCAATATTATATTATATACCATCCCTTTCTATACAGTATCCACTTATAATATACCTGAAGTGTGAAAGTGTGCCCCCATAGGCCCACTTATTTGCACTCGACCGTCTTCACTTCCCCAAGTTGTAAATTTAGGTACCCATTTACAGGTGGGTGAACCTGGAGCGCCCGGGAATCAACCACTCAATCGCCGCACTCCTTATTATATAATCGTACCTATCCTTTCTATATTAACTTGTTTGTTTACCTTACTTTGCTATATTAACTTATCATATACTTATCCTTTCTATATTAACTTGTTTGTTTACCTTACTTTGCTATATTAACTTATCATATACTTATCCTTGCTATATTAACTGGTCATATACTTATCCTTGCTATATTAACTGGTCATATACTTATCCTTGCTATATAGAATCATTATATCCCTTTACTTTGCTATATTGACTTAAGCATTTATAAGGGGGAAGTGTAAGGGTGAGCTGTAGATAATGTTTACCGAGTGCTTGTTGTGATGACGTGTATATATATATATTTTTTGGTTGTTGTGTCATCTGTTTGAGTTGTTGGTTTGTGTTGTGTTTGTGTTGATTATACCACTACGATCGGTACTGTTTGTTATAGTGACCTATACTGCTATCTATAATTCACCACATCAACCATCACTATCAATCACATTTCACCATAGCCACCACCACTATCAACCACAATTTACCATAGCCACCACCACTATCAATCATAATTCACCACAACCACCCTCACTAAAACCATCACCATCAACCACAATTCAACACCATCAACCTCACGTACATCTTAATTCACCCCAACTACCAGTACCATCAACCACAATTCACCAGTGACCTCCACTACGAACCAAAATTCACCACAATAACCACCACCATCAACCACAATTCAACACCATCAACTTCATGCACATCTCAATTCACCCCAACTACCAGTAGTACCATCAACCACAATCACCACCATCAACCACAATCCACCATAGGTTCATCAAAATTACAGAATAACAAAAAAGAGAAAAAAATCCGCTTCCGTTTGTTTGTTGCTTGATAAACTTTTTTGTTTTGTTTACTCTTGTTTGCCGCCACGGAAGAAAGGTTAAACAAAGGTACAGATTGTCTACAGTGATTGACTTGTGTTTGTCTTGGCTGTTACGAGGGCACGGTAGGAGGGAGGAGGGGTAAGTAGGGAGGATTGGGGGTAGGAGGGAGGGAGAGGGCAAAGTAGGGAGGGGATAGGGGAGAGAGGAGGGGGATTGGGGGTGGGTAAGGAGAGGAGGGGATTGGTGGGGTGGTGGGGGAGGAGGATTGGGGGGGTAAGTAGGGAGGAGGAGGGTGTGTATTGAGGGGATGAGGAGAAGGGAGTTGAAATTGAAAAGTGGGAAGGGTTGGGGTAGAAGAGCGAGGGGGGGGAGAATGGGTAAGGAAGGAAGGGGAAGCTAAAGTTTAGGAGGGGGAGGGGAGGGATGGTGGTGGGCTAAACATGGGTAGGGGAAAAGGGAGAGGCAGAAGAGGAGGGAGAGAGCTGAAAATGGGGAAAGGGGGTGGAAGAGGAGGGGGACTGAAAATGGGGAGGGGAAAGGGTGGGCGAGGAACGGGGAGGTGAAGGTGGGAAGGGTGATTGGGGGAGGAGGAAGGTGTAGGGAAGGAGGAATTGGTGGAGAGGGAAAGATTAGAAGAGGTAGGAGGAGAAGCGGGAAAGGAAGGAAGGGTCAGGGGAGAGATAGTGAAGATGAGAAGTGAATAACAGGAGAACTAGAAAATGGATAGAGAGAGAGGTGAGGCATGGAGAGGGGAAAGCTAAAGGAGGGAAGGAAAGAAGAGAGAGAAAGACAAGTGGGAGAGGAAATGGAATGGAGGAAGATCGGATGACATGAAGAAGGAAGGGGAAGGAATGTCAGACTTTTATAATCCTGATGAATGGAAGAGGGTGTGGACATGATGAATGCGGCGGGAAGGAAGAAAGGAAAGAAGGAGGAGAGGGGGTGGGGGGAGGACTGCCGCCAGAGGAGGTAATCATCTGGGGTGGATAAGCTCTAAGAGGTAAGAAGTAATTAATAAAGCGCGCCCCAGCAACCCGGATACAGCAGGACCTGTCTGTGGCCCCAAGACTGTAGTGTTGCGGTGCGGAGTGAAAAAGAATATGAACTAGACAGACAAACAGACAGACACAGACATACAGAATAGATATATAGTGTTTTGAAGAACTGTTTTCAAGGGTCTTCCAATGTATGAATATGGTGAAGGGATGAGCTGGCCATCAGTATGAAGAATAGTGGTGTGTGTGTGTGTGTGTGTGTGTGTGTGTGTGTGTGTGTGTGTGTGTGTGTGTGAGATTGGTCCTTGGAGGTGAGGTGGGTGAGGATCTTAGCCGGCAGGTGAAGAGTAATAACAGTGGGCCGCAGCTGCATGGTAGGTATCTCCACCAGAACCCTAAGTGTCTGTTGAGTTATGTGACCTTTTAGTGGTAACATTTGAGTGGTGTTAGTGTTACTACATGTGTGACGTGTTGAGTTATGTGACCTTTTAGTGGTAACATTTGAGTGGTGTTAGTGTTACTACATGTGTGACGTGTTGAGTTATGTGACCTTTTAGTGGTAACATTTGAGTGGTGTTAGTGTTACTACATGTGTGACGTGTTGAGTTATGTGACCTTTAGTGGTAACATTTGAGTGGTGTTAGTGTTGCTACATGTGTGACGTTGAGTTATGTGACCTTTAGTGGTAACATTTGAGTGGTGTTATGTTGCTACAGTGTGACGTGTTGAGTTATGTGACCTTTTAGTGGTAACATTTGGAGTGGTGTGTTACTACATGTAAAATGTGTTGAGTTGTGACCTTTAGTGGTAACATTTGAGTGGTGTTAGTGTTACTACATGTGTGACGTGTTGAGTTATGTGACCTTTTAGTGGTAACATTTGAGTGGTGTTAGTGTTACTACATGTGTGACGTGTTGAGTTATGTGACCCTTTAGTGGTAACATTTGAGTGGTGTTAGTGTTGCTACATGTGTGACGTGTTGAGTTATGTGACCTTTTAGTGGTAACATTTGAGTGGTGTTAGTGTTGCTACATGTGTGACGTGTTGAGTTATGTGACCTTTTAGTGGTAACATTTGAGTGGTGTTAGTGTTGCTACATGTGTGACGTGTTGAGTTATGTGACCTTTTAGTGGTAACATTTGAGTGGTGTTAGTGTTACTACATGTGTGACGTGTTGAGTTATGTGACCTTTTAGTGGTAACATTTGAGTGGTGTTAGTGTTACTACATGTGTGACGTGTTGAGTTATGTGACCTTTTAGTGGTAACATTTGAGTGGTGTTAGTGTTACTACATGTGTGACGTGTTGAGTTATGTGACCTTTTAGTGGTAACATTTGAGTGGTGTTAGTGTGTGTGACTACATGTGTGTGACGTGTTGAGTTATGTGACCTTTTAGTGGTAACATTTGAGTGGTGTTAGTGTTACTACATGTGTGACGTGTTGAGTTATGTGACCTTTTAGTGGTAACATTTGAGTGGTGTTAGTGTTACTACATGTGTGACGTGTTGAGTTATGTGACCCTTTAGTGGTTACATTTGAGTGGTGTTAGTGTTGCTACATGTGTGACGTGTTGAGTTATGTGACCTTTTAGTGGTAACATTTGAGTGGTGTTAGTGTTGCTACATGTGTGACGTGTTGAGTTATGTGACCCTTTAGTGGTAACATTTGAGTGGTGTTAGTGTTGCTACATGTGTGACGTTGTGTTTGGGTGTTCTTGATAAAGTGAAGGGTAAAATTTAACCTAATTATGTAACATTATTATTTGGATTGGACTTTTTTTTTATAAAAGCTAAGTCATCAACTGTCTAGAGTCTTTAATAAAAGTATTTATATTTAACTTTTATATAATTTCCCCAACGTTTATTAAATACTATAAGAATAAGATAAGCTTGATATAGTTTACTGGCCGTCCACGCCCTGGTCATGGCGGCCGTGGTTGCTGAGGGCCTCAATTACTTACTGATGCCCGGGAATTGTTTTGAGGAATGTTTTGTATGGGTGGGTCAGATTACAGCCTAGTATCATAACAATAGATAGACGTTTATATAGATAGACAGCTAGATAGATAAATAGCTAAAGAGAGATAATATTGTTGAAGTAATAGAATCTACCTTAGTTTTAGACCACAAGGGCTGAGACACATCAGGTCCCTTGGCACAGTTAAGTTGACTCAGTGTTCCCCAAGCTGCGGGTGGCAGCAGCTGGTCTCTGTTTGAGGTGTACAAGTTGTCACCACCACAACAACTATATCCCTAAGTTGGGGAACTGTGTCAAGGGGAGTCCTGGAAGCCCAGACAACTCATCAACCGCACTGGCTATCCATTATCCCAGGAACACGATCCGCTAATCGATTTACATCCAGGTTCTGAGTAACTGCGGAGAAAACAAGCAAATGGAGCAAATTAAATTACCCGTTCTTCACCTCACTAGAGTCGAACCCAGGGCGTGTGGCTTGAGGGTGACTATGCTAACCATTACGTTGGTTACATATTGTTAAATAAATCCCTGAAGTAATCAGTTTATCCAAATATTTCGTGAAGACATGACTGTGTAATATTTAATAAGGTCGTGTACTAATTTACAATCTGAAATACTTTGGCGAATTAACCAAAGTTTTTACTGAAGCAAAAATCATCTTAATTCTAAGTGTGTTGGGTGTTGTGATGGTCGCACAACACAACACACAACCACATTCTACAACAATATCTACCAACCATCATCCAAATCCTACCACAACCTACCACTTCACCTCCCACCTATCTACCACAACACTCGGCATTCCTACACTATTTCTACAACTGTGAACAACAACCAACATCAACAACAACACCTAGGAACCATTAACCACAAAATCATACCCAACAACGATTACCCACAAACCACAACTCACCACAACCCCAACCAACCACTATTATCCGGTTCCATGACAAAACCCAACGGGGCTGTCATTTATCAACACTAACCTAACTTAACCTAACCATAAAAGTGTTTTATTTTATATATGAGACTGGGGTTTTGTCCGATGGGGTTTTGTCCGATGGGGTTTTGTCCGTTGGGGTTTTGTCCGTTGGGGTTTTGTCCGATGGGGTTTTGTCCGGTCACCCTATTATCCACACAATACAAGTCACTCCACCTCTTCCACACATTGTTGTACAGGCTGAGCCATACATGTTTTTCTCATTCTTCAATCAGCTTGCCTTTACACCCAGCCCTAATGAAATACACCCTGGCACACAATACACCCACCCCAGGGAGAGAGAGAGAGGTGTTGTGTACCGTCGGCTGATGGAGGTGTGGGTTGTCAGACGTGGGTGTAGGTATTGAGGAGGTGTATGTCAGGAAGTGGTGGTGTAGGTACGGATGAAATATCATCTAGTAGGTGTGTGTGTGTGTGGATGTAGCTATTGAGGGAGGTGTCATCCAACAGGTGGGGTGTACCTATCTACTGAGAGAGGTGTCATCCAACAGGTGGGGTGTACCTACCTACTGAGGGAGGTGTCATCCAACAGGTGGGGTGTACCTACCTACTGAGGGAGGTGTCATCCAACAGGTGGGGTGTACCTACTGAGGGAGGTGTCATCCAACAGGTGGGGTGTACCTACTGAGGGAGGTGTCATCCAACAGGTGGGGTGTACCTACTGAGGGAGGTGTCATCCAACAGGTGGGGTGTACCTACTGGGGAGGTGTCATCAACAGGTGAGGTGCCTACTGAGGAAGTGTCATCCCAACAGGTGCAAAAGGTGTGCCTATCTCTACTGAGAGAGGAGAGTGTCATCCAACAGGTGCTGGGAGTGTGTACCTACTGAGGGTGTCATCGAACAGGTGAAGCTTGTAGCTACTGTAGGTGTCATCCAACAGGTGGAGGCTTGTAGCTACTGAGGAAGTGTCATTCAACAGGTGGGGAAGCTAGTAGCTACTGAGGGATGTGTCATCCAACAACAGGTGAGAGAGGAAGCTTGTAGCTACTGGGAGTGTCTCATCCAACAGGTAGAGCTTGTAGCTACTGGGGAGGTGTCTCATCCAACAGGTAGAGGCTTGTACTGAGGAGTGTCATCCAACAGGTGGGGGAAGCTAGTAGCTACTGAAGTGTCTCATTCAACAGGTAGAGGCTACTGGGGGGAGGTGTCATCAACAGGTGTGGGGAAGCTACTGAGGTGTGTCATCTGACAGGTGGTGGAAGCTACTGAGGATGTGTCATCTAACAGGTGTGGGTATAGCTACTGAGGGATGTGTCATCCAACAGGTGGGGGGAAGCTACTGAGGGATGTGTCATCCAACAGGTGGGGGGAAGCTACTGAGGGATGTGTCATCCAACAGGTGGGGGGAAGCTACTGAGGGATGTGTCATCCAACAGGTGGGGGGAAGCGACTGAGGGATGTCATCCAACAGGTGGGGGAAGCTACTGAGGGATGTCATCCAACAGGTGGGGGAAGCTACGGATGGAGGTGTCATCTAACAGGTGTGGGTGTAGCTACTGAGAGGGAGGTGTATCATGCTATTGGGGTAGACACACCTGCCCCGAGGGATAGATGAGAGACCTCGTGGTGACCTTAAGGAAGTTTTCACTAAATATTTACTAGGATAATCACGTGTTATAGGACGCCGCGGAGATTGTGGCGACTGGAGCACAAGTTGAGGCAGTTTAACGTCTTGAGGAAAGCAACAAGGAACTTAATGTTACTTTGTTACGTCTGAGAACCACAAGGAACACGATAACTTAGTGATATTTAATTAGGTTCTTATAACTGCCTTCCTGTGGTAAAATATACATTACTATTCGTATAAATAAATTAAAAAGAATATATTTATACCTGTTTTACCATGTACCAAGTACAGTGTGTGGTCGGTAGTAGGCGTAAGGTGGCAGTACTGTACTATAAATTGGTGCCCTAAATAAAATTGGATCAATAAAATACCAGATACGTGTAATTGAGACGCCGTGTAACTGAGTGAAGGTTTGGGGTTCACGTCATGTTTTTTTTGTTGTTGTTTCTTTGTTGACACAGTTTAAGGCTCACTAAAGTCTTCTTTGTGTGGCCTTGAGTCATGTTGGGCTTAGTGGGGTGCTTCAGGCAGTCATTTACCCTCGTGTGTGGGGGCAGGAACGAGGGGGATTGGAACTAACTATGGAGAGAATGAAAGGAAGGGAGGAGGTAGGTAGGTAGGTAGGAAGGGAAGTAGGTGGGAACATTATGCCACCCTCCGGGAGGCTCCACATTGTCTCACTGTTCAGTCCCCAAAACTTCTTCTTCCATCAATAGTTCATTAACGGTGTATGTAAGTTCCACCATGTTTTTCACTACAACGGTACAGCAAAGTATATTTTTTTTAGCATTAAACTGTTATTATTTTATTGTTTAATCATCACTACATATAACACCACCCATCAACACTACATATATCATCATCCATCATCACTACATATAACAGCATCCATCATCACTACATATAACACCACCCATCATCACTACATATAACACCACCCATCATCACTACATATAACACATCCATCATCACTACATATAACATCATCCATCATCACTACATATAATCATCTATCATCATCATCATACTACATATAACATCATCCATCATACTACACATATAACATCATCCATCATCACTACATATAACATCATCCATCATCACTACATAACATCATCCATCATCACTACATATAAATCATCATCACACATATAACATCCACATCATCATATAACATCATCCATCATCACTACATATAATACGACATCCATCATCACTACATATAACATCATCCATCATCACTCATCACTAACATCATCCATCATCACTACATATATTTCATCCATCATCACTACATATAACACCATCCATCATCATACATATAACACCACCCATCATCACTACATATAACATCATCCATCATTACTACATATATCACCATCCATCATCACTACATATAACAACATCCATCATCACTACATATAACATCATCCATCATCACTACATATAACAACATCCATCATCACTACACATAACCATCATCACTACATATAACATCATCCATCATCACTACATATAACACCACCCATCATCACTACATATAACATCATCCATCATTACTACATATAACATCATCCATCATCACTACATATCATCCATCATCACATATAACATCATCCATCATCACTACATATAACATCATCCATCATCACTACATATAACACCATCCATCATCACTACATATAACGACATCCATCATCACTACATATATCATCCATCATCACTACATATAACAACATCCATCATCACTACATATAACATCATCCATCACTACATATAACATCATCCATCACTACATACATATAACATCATCCATCATCACTACATATAACACATCATCATCACTACATATAACATCAACCATCATTACTACATATAACACCACCCATCATCACTACATATAACAACATCCATCATCACTACTAAAACATCATCCATCATCACTACATAAAACATCATCCATCATCACTACATATAACATCATCCATCATCACTACATATAACATCATCCATCATTACTACATATAACACCACCCATCATCACTACATATAACAACATCCATCATCACTACATATAACATCATCCATCATCACTACATATAACACCATCCATCATCACTACATAAAACATCATCAATCATCACTACATATAACACCATCCATCATCACTACATATAACAACATCCATCATCACTACATATAAAATCATCCATCATCACTACATATAACACCATCCATCATCACTACATAAAACATCATCAATCATCACTACATATAACACCATCCATCATCACTACATATAACATCATCCTTCACCACTACATAAAACATCATCAATCATCACTACATATAACACCATTCATGTTAGAAAAGTAATATAGAGGAGAAAAACAAGTAGAGAGATGGATCCCAGGGGTGGTCAATAGTGTGGAGGTGGGGGGGGTGGGGGGTGGTAATCACTTCGTTACATGATGCCCAAACGATTCACAACTGGCGACTGAATGTGGTAGAAGGAGAGTGTGCGTGTGGTGTGGTGTTGGGGAGGTGTGTGGTGGTGAGGTGTGTGGTGGTGAGGGAGTAAGGGGAGGTGTTGATGGGTAGGTTGTGACATCGTACAGGAAGTGGGGAGGATGTTGGGGAGGAGGTAGGTAGGTGGGAAGGGATGGAAAGAAAGGAGGAAGGGGAGGGGAGGAAACTAAGGAGGTATCACACACTTCTGTTGATCCTTGGGTTTGTCGTCCGCTGGTGTTATTCGCGCCGCTCTTCACCCCTCCTCCTTTAGCGTGTGTCATGGTGTATTTGGTGTGGTAGTGGTGCAGGTGTGTCATGGTGTGGTGGTAGTGCAGGTGTGTCATGGAGTAGTAATGGGGCAGGTGTGTCATGGTGTGGTAGTGACGCAGGTGTGTCATGGAGTAGTAATGGGGCAGGTGTGTCATGGTGTGGTAGTGACGCAGGTGTCATGGTGTGGTAGTAGTGCAGGCGTATTTGGTGTAGTAGTGACGCAGGTGTTTGATGTTGTGAAGTATTGTCATAATTCACCAGTATTAAACTGGTATGTTGTGACACTGTGACGGTAACTGTGTGCTGGTGAAGTGCTACTGGTCCTTGTGGTGACGCTGTAGTGGTGTATACTGATCTAGGGTAACTTTACTATGTTCTCTGGCATATATTTTTTATTTTGTGAAACACCATTGTAGTAAGGTAGTAACAATGTTCTAGATTGCCATTTCAGTCTTATATTCTGTAGCATGAGTGCCCTGGTGTGGTAACAGTGAGTCTGGGTGGCAGCACTGTTAGGGGGCAATTAAACTTGGTTAGTGTGTGGTAGTGTGGCAGCACTGTGCGTGGCAACACTGTGCAGCCAGACTTGCTGTGAATGAAAAATTTCACCTGAAAACCAATTGGGGTGAAATATTTTTCCCGGTCTTAAATCACTGGAATGAGTGACGAGGAAGCAGGAGCCGCAATACATCTCCCGCAGGTCTAGGTGCGGCGAGAGCCCGAGCCACGACTCGCCAAGGTTCGCGGGAGGGATATAAGCTTTCCGTTGGCTGACTGAAGGTGTGCGAAAGCATGACTGACTTAAACTGAAACACCATAAAAATAACATACAGTATTACACTGAGACGACTTTAACCCGGACCGGTGTTGGTACACTTTACATCAGTTAGGTGACAAAACTCCACTGAGACTCTGTTAACTACAGACGTTTACGTAGCACCAGTAGGGAGATAAAATTTAAACTGAGAGGCTACCTTAACTAGATACGATTTCTTATTATGTGTCAGGAGATATAATTAACGTAAGGAATCTTTGTGAATCGAAGTTCTGTACCAAAGTTCTCTGTTACGCTTTTCTTTTGTTTTCTTTTTTTTTTAACATTGATGAGTCAGTCAGGACAGCTCCAGTAAGGGGATAAACCTTAACATACATACATTTAAGAAACAACACAGGATGAATTTAGCAAAGAAGAAGATAAAATATTACGCTTTTTATATTAACCTCGAGTTTGTCAGGAGAGAGACCTACAGTATGTGTGTGTAATGTTGTTTATCTTATCACACACACACACACACACACACACACACACACACACATACGTTCTACTACCTCACTATAGTTAATATCAGGAATGATCTAACTGATGTAATAAACTAGTTTTCTTTTGTGATGAGCCCTTCCTGCTGTTTCTCATCTCACTCCCTTATCTCTCACCTCCCCCATGTCTCTCACTTCACCCATTTCCCTCACCTCTACCATGTCTCTCACTGCTCCCTTTTTCTCTCATCCTCTCCCATTATCTTTAACCTTCTCCTTTGTCCCCCACCTCCTTCCCCTTTCTCTCACTTCTCTTTCACCTCCCCCTAAGGTTATCATAACTATCATGTCTAAATCTCTCGCCTCACCCATCAATCTCTCGCCTCACCCATCAATCTCTCGCCTCACCCATCAATCTCTCGCCTCACCCATCAATCTCTCGCCTCACCCATCAATCTCTCGCCTCACCCATCAATCTCTCGCCTCACCCATCAATCTCTTCACCCATCAATCTCTCACCTCACCGATGGACCTCTTACTTCATCCCCAGGTAGTCTACTTCCTCTCTTCCTTATCTCTCACTTCTCTCTACACCCTCACACACCTCCCTTATCTCTCACCTCTCCCTACACCCTCACGCACTTCCCTTATCTCTCACCTCTCCCTACACCCTCACGCACCTCCCTTATCTCTCACCTCTCCCTACACCCTCACACACCTCCCTTATCTCTCACCTCTCCCTACACCCTCACACACCTCCCTTATCTCTCACCTCTCCCTACACACCTCCCTTACCTCTCACCTCCACCTCTCCTCAGTCCCCCTCATCTCTGCTTCACAACGCCTCTCTACTCCCCCAAAAGCCACTCACTAGACTGGGAGGCGGTGGCCAAGGGTCCTCTGTAACTGCTTATGAATTTCTTTAGTGACTGTCATTCGTCCAGTTCTCGTAGTCCTCGCCACCACCGGAGGATTTTATTGTCTTTCCGACTAACCCATTTTGTGGCCCCTCAGCAGAACCGGATGGACTTGTCTTCCGGATGCGTCCACTGTCCCCCTCCTGTCTTCCTCTCACTCACCATCCGGGTTATTCTGTGGTAGTTCCAAACATCATATATTTTCCTCATGATATAGTTGGGTGTAGTTGACTTCTTTCGTGTGAGTAACTCTCGCCATCGGTACTATTCCATTGAGTTTCCAAGACAAACTTTCCTGTGGCGGAGGACAACCAGATGAAGTTATCTTCCTGCAGGTAAACATTCCACACCTGATGGCTTGGCTGTTTTACTGTGGGTCCATCCAGTACGTCTCTCCTGCTTCACAGTAGAACAAGGGTTATGTTCTTTTTCCCCGCGTGTTTATACCTCACCTTCCCGGGTACCACCGCCCCCTCTACGTAACAGAGCAAGATTAAATGGTCATTAGGCCTCACTTGCTCTCCTCTCGCAGTCCGGACTGTCTTACCGTGGTTCCAGTACCCTCCCAGACGCCCAAGAACAAAAGGATATATATGAAATGCATGAGGGAAAAAAGTTGAGGCTTGATGGTCCTATCAAACTTTTCTTAGCTAAATAGTTACCTTGAATTATTTTAGTTTACCCAGCCATTGCGCTTTCTTGCCTCGAGTCGGTTTTCTGTTACAAATGTTCAGAGTTCAGTTTGTTTTCATGTTTTTCACCAGAACACATTCAACCCATTCGCCCGCATTTGTTAACTTGGCTGATAATGTGTTCCGTATATTAGGAAGTTTGTTTACAAGGTGTTTTTTCAAGCACGCCTTAACGCGGGCTACAACTGATTCTTGGTCAGCCATTGGGTGCGGCCACAGTAGACACAAACATTGTTTGTAATATGTGTTGGCGACTGTTATCAATAATGTTCAGAGTCTTGTCCACACAAACGTTACAGTGTTAGGAACGCTCTTGTAATCATGCTGGACAACAGTTGGTAATAGTGTTTGTAACAGTCATGTCTACACCAAAGCAACAGTGTTAGGAACATTGTTGATAACTGTTTGGACCAATGGTGGTAACATTGGCGGTCACAATGTTGTAACTTAATCCGCACCAATGTCACATATTTAATAACATTGCAGGCAACATTGTCAGAAGCAAAGGTGGAGTATTCAAATAGTCCACACAGCTGGTTTAGTTGACAACACGATGTCGGCGAGTGAAGTCGTAGCAGCAGCCGCAACAATGACGCTGTGTGGAGGAAGTCACCGCCATCGATGGCGATTTTGGGTGCGTCCAACACTACAAGATAGACAGGGAAACGAGGACGATCTGACTGATGGGTTAAAACGTGATGATATGGGGCTATTACCTGCTGAAGTACGAGACTGGTTGTTTCCAGAACTTTGTAATGATATCCAGCTCTGATTTTGAGCATCTGCTGCAGAAAATTGGGCCCTTTGGTAAAATGGACACAAATTACAGAAAAAGCAATATCAATTCAAGAGAGATTAGCACTGACTCTCCGCTGCAGGGCTACCGGAGATGCACACCGCAGCCTCGTGTACTAGAACATGTTTAAAATATCGAAGCAGTCAATTTCCAAGATAGTGCCAGAGGTGTGCGAGGCACTCATCATTGTACTTAAGGAGTATGTAAGGGTAAGATAATAGAAACACCATGATAGTTAACACCATAATGTGTTGTCTATGGTAGACCCTGCTGCCATATGGCATCACAAAAATTGTGACCAAGTCCCAGGTTGGTGGTCCGATTGTTTCTCACTATTGATTTATGTTGTTTTCATTTTTGTATTTACGGTTATTATTATTTTACATTTGATTTTTATTAGAATTTTTATTTAGTTTTTTATATAAATTTTATTATTATTATGATTATTATTATTATTATTATTATTATTATTATTATTATTATTATTATTATTATTATTATTATTATGATTATGATTATGATTATGATTATTATTATTATTATTATTATTATTATTATTATTATTATTATTATTATTATTATTATTATTATTATTATTATTATTATTATTATATTTTCACCCTCCCAGTCCCAGATATGGGTCAGTGACCTGTGCTCGAGTGGGCTAATCCCAATAAAAAGAAGAAAAAAAGATGTGTAGTCTCGCTAATGATGTATACCACATGTAATAATTTATAATCACTAGGTTATGAAATACCTTATTTTAGTATTCTACTTACGTGGGATCCCTCAGTGATATAGTTGGATGAGCATGAGCACCTTCTCTCTACTCCACTCCATGCTGACTCATGTAGACCGCGGCAACTGTTGCCGCCTGCAGTCCACACCAGCGCTAACTACAAGTGTTACCAACAAAAATGCCATCACCGAGAGACAGTTTGTATATAACCAACATTGATTACATTTCTGATGTAGTCAACCTGTTCGTGTAATCGTCATAATATTGTTGTTAACAGTGTAGCCAACACCTGATACCGCCAATGTTTGCATTGCATCCACATTAGTGTAACAATGTAACGTTGTCAGTAACACTGGAATAACGATGCCATCATTGTTACACACGCTTAACAGTCTACACCAGCTGTTGTCCACATTGTTTGTAACCAAGTCCCCAACAATGTTACTCAGGTGTAGCTGCACCCTTATGGGGACACCAACACTATGCTGGGTTGATCTACGTTTGCCAGCCACCACAACAGCGACTCCTGGAGTGTTGGGACATGAGGACAAATGAAGCCTTCTAGTACACCTATTGTTTATCTCTGTCATTAATGGTGATTTAATAAGAATTATTGGATCACCTGAAAATTACACACCCTAGCTTATTCCCTTTAAGATTAAACCCCTTAACCTTTCAGAGGGCCGAGGGTTTCTCTTAGCTGAATACATTCGTTTGGCGTTAGCCAGAATAACATACCTAAGTGTGCAGCTGCCCTGTAAAAGATTAATGCAACCATGGAGAGAGGTTAAGTTAGGTTAGGTTGAGTTAGTTAAAGTTAGGTCAGGTTAGGTTAGTTAGGGTAGGTTATATTAGGTTAGGTTACATTAGGTTAGGTTATGTAAACAAGGGTGGCCATTATGCTGGTCAGAAGAGGCCAACACACGGCAGAATAATTAGTAAAATTGTCATGTGCAGAAATATATAAACTGAAATTTGGCAACATGGGTCAGATGTTTGAACGATTGGTGGTCAGTGAAAATGTGTCTACAGGCATAACACACATCAATATCTAACGCTGTTCAGTGTTGCAGACGTCAACATTAATAGATAATCTGTGTTGCAGACGTCAACATTTATTGTTAATCAGTGTTTCAGACGTCAACATTAATAGTTAATCAGTGTTGCAGACGTCAACATTAACAGTTAATCAGTGTTGCAGACGTCAACATTAATAGTTAATCAGTGTTGCAGACGTCAACATTAATAGTTAATCAGTGTTGCAGACGTCAACATTAATAGTTAATCAGTGTTGCAGACGTCAACATTAATAGTTAATCAGTGTTGCTATCAACGTCACTCGGTAATCATCATTAACAAGGAGGTGAACTTTGGCCACATAGTCATCACCACCATCACAGTTCTCGCCACTCCCGCGTCTGTTTGTGTGTGTATATGTCCATGTATATTTTGTGTGCGTTCATTTCTGTCTGTGTATGTGTGAGAGTGAATCCATGTTTGTGTGAATCCGTAAATGTATGCGTGATCTTGTGGGTGTCTGGTGCGTGCAACATTGTCAACAGATAACGAGAGAGGTTCACCAAACTGAGCAGGTTGGTGTATCATAGAAAACTCTCGCACCAACCCAACCCTACCCTACCCAACCCAACCCATTATACCCCCTGTGCATAATTACTGGCCAGAGTGGCGCCCTTTTGGAGTAGTGTGTGGCGGGTGGAAGGTTCAAGAACCTCTGTTGGTAAACACTTGACGTTAAATTAGCTGTCGTGGTGGAGAAACTTATTAGTTGGATCACTGCAAGATAAATTTACTTCACATGGTAATTAACTCCCAAACACTATACCTGGAGGGCGTAGGTTAGGTTAGGTTAGATTAGTTTAGTGTTAGGGTGATCCAAATAGTTTAATAAATTATCAAATGTTTCGTAGCTCGGTGGTTGCATTGTCAAATTGCACGTGAACGGTCCAGGGTTCGTGTCCCGTTGTCAGTGTAGGACTAGGTTCCTCTCTTGTATACCAGCACTGTTACTTTATCAATAACTGGAACAGACCTTCAGTGGTGTAACATCCTGTCAAGGTGGCGGAGTAACAGAGAGTTGGTGAATGCTGAGTATCAGGGGCCAACACCAGGCAGTTGACGACAATAGTGTATATGAAAAAAAAAGTGAAAACAGAGACCCAGCCTTGATGTGGACAAGCTGGGTGTGAGTGTAAACATAACGGTGAGATAATTGACAGAGAATTAAAACAAAAAGGAATCAATATACGGTACATAAGGGAATAAAGAGCATTTTAGTGTAAGGAAATTTTGTCATAAGATGTGAAAATTCTTCAACAAAATCCTGCTTCCTTCATACCCTGCTGAGCCTTATGGTGCCAACACTAGCCTTATGTATGTTATACTTTAGTGTTTCCCCATCACCCACACGGCACCTCCCACACCACCGCCTCCTACACCCCCACACCACCACCCCCCACACTTCCTCTCCACCTACACCACCAACTCTTCCTCTCCTCCCACACCACCACCTCCCACACTCCCACCCCTCCCACACCACCACCTCCCACACTCCCACTCCACCACCCCCCACACCACCACCTCCCAGTGGACAGATCTAAGACACAACCTTGCAGTACGTCCATGGCAAAGATGCATGGAGCTCCTTCCTTGGCCACAATTAAGCGAGGGCGGAGTTTTGCTCCTCCTATCCGTAACGTCATCTCTAACCTCCCAAAAAACTCCTGTTCAGGAGTCTTGCTTTCACTGAGGTAGAAATCCCTTTCAGTCATGAGATCATAAAGTCCGGCGGACTTCACAATATTCATGGGCAAACTTGATAAATTGGCACCGTTGTCTACGATGAATTTTATACTGACACGGCGGCGTCTAATCACCTTGCTCCGGTCATTGGCCGAGTAAAGGATACCAAGGTCGCCGATGAAATTACTAAATGAAAGGAACCAGAGTAAATCAAAATACAAATTTATTTATTTAAAAGAAATGGCGCATCTGACAAAAGTACAAAAACATGACTCAAAAGACAAGTTTACAAGTATTAACCAATTTGGTTATATTCACAACTCAGCAGACAAACAAGTTACGTTAATCATAATTACAGTGACAATTAAGCAAACAATAACGAGGGTTGGGGGTAACACCAATCAATACAATACAAAGAAGATTATATAACGTCACCGTTCTTTTCGACCTTTACCAGTATAATGTTACGAAATTTCAAGCCCAGCACACAATATTATATCCTACACATTATTATATCCTACACAATATAATATCCTACACACATTATATCCTACACAATATTATATCCTACACAATATTATATCCTACACAATATTATATCCTACACAATATTATATCCTACACACATTATATCCTACACAATATTATATCCTACACAATATTATATCCTACACAATATTATATCCTACACAATATTATATCCTACACACATTATATCCTACACAATATTATATCCTACACAATATAATATCCTACACACATTATATCCTACACAATATTATATCCTACACAATATTATATCCTACACAATATTATATCCTACACACATTATATCCTACACAATATTATATCCTACACAATATTATATCCTACACACATTATATCCTACACAATATTATATCCTACACACATTATATCCTACACAATATTATATCCTACACACATTATATCCTACACAATATTATATCCTACACACATTATATCCTACACAATATTATATCCTACACAATATTATATCCTACAATATTATATCCTGCACAATATAATATCTACACATTATATCTACACAATATTATATCTGCTATCCTACAATATTATATCCTACACAATATTATATCCTACATATTATATCCTACACAATATTATATCTACACAATATATCCTACACGTATATCTACACAATATTATATCCTACACCGTATAATATCCTGCAATTATATCCTACACAATATTATATCCTACACAATATATCCTGCAATATTATATCTACACACATTATATGCAATATTATATCCTACACAATATTATATCCTACGTATATCTACAATATTATATCCTACACACATTTATATCACCACAATATTATATCCTACATTTATATCCTACACAATATTATATCTACAATATTATATCTACAATATTATATATACTGTATAATATCCTACACACATTATATATATAATATTATATCCTGCACAATATTATATCCTACAATGTATATCCTACACACATTATATCCTACACAATATTATATCCTATACAATATAATATCTACATATATCCTGCAATATTATATCCTACATTTATATCTGCACACATTATCCTACACAATATTATATCTACACAATATATCCTACACATTATATCTGCACAATATTATATGCAATATTATATCTGCATTATATCTACACAATATTATATCCTACATTATATCCTGCACAATATTATATCCTACACATATTATATCCTACACAATATATATCCTGCACACATTATATCCTGCACAATATTATATCTACACATATTATATCTTCAATATTATATCTGCACATTATATCTCACATTATATACTACATTTATATCCTACACAATATTATATACACAATATTATATCCTACACAATATTATATCCTACACATTATATCCTGCACAATATTATATCCTGCACAATATTATATCTACACAATATTATATCCTGCACAATATTATATCCTACACACATTATATCCTGCAATATTATATCACACACAATATTATATCCTACACAATATTTATATCCTACAATTATATCCTACATGTATATCCTACACACATTATATCACCATACAATATTATATCCTACACATATTATATCCTACACATATTTATATCCTTATTATTATATCCTATACAATATTATATCCTACACACATTATATCACACAATATTATATCCTGCACAATATTATATCCTCACATTATATCCTACACAATATTATATCCTACAATATTATATCACCATATTATATACACACATTATATCCTACACAATATTATATCCTACACATTATATCCTGCACAATATTATATCCTACACATTATATCCTGCACAATATTATATCCTCACAATATTATATCCTACACACATTATATCCTACACAATATTATATCCTACAATATTATATCACACAATATTATATCCTACACATTATCTACACAATATTATATCCTACATATTATATCCTACACAATATTATATCCTACACACATTATATCCTACACAATATTATATCCTACATTATATCCTACAATATTATATCCTACACACATTATATCCTACACAATATTATATATCTACACATTATAATATACACAATATTATATCCTACACATTATATCCTACACAATATTATATCCTACACACACTATATCCTACACACACTATATCCTACACACATTATATCCTACACAATATTATATCCTACACACATTATATCCTACACAATATTATATCCTACACACATTATATCCTACACAATATTATATCCTACACACAGAAAATATTCTTTTCTATTCTCCCTCCACTTTCCTTGACTCTCAACAATATAATGTAAACTCAAGCTTATGTCTTTGCTATGTGTTGACCTCCTTCCACCTTCCTCAGCCACGTCAAACATGCTTCTCCTCCTGTCCAGTGTACAATGGCCACCACATCACATTTTGGCGGGCATCTACAACCAATTAAGCATCAGTTTTCCCAGTAGCGCCTTGAAACGTGTTACCTCTGACGTTTCAGCCGGCTTCACACGTCCCATGCCCACGTGTTCTAGCTGTGGTTTGTTGTGGTAGTTTCTAATTGATCCTTTCTACTCCCGGGACTCAACGTCGCATCACGCTACCAACACCACCACCACCACGTCGACCAACATCCACCACCACCACTTACACTACCACCTCTACCAACATCCACCACCACCACCACCACCTCTACCAACATCCACCACCTCTACCAACATCCACCACCTCTACCAACACCACCACCACTTACACCACCACCTCTACCAACACCACCACCACTTACACCACCACCTCTACCAACACCACCACCACCACCAATTTCATATCTTACCACATACCCTACCAACACCACCACCTCTACTTCAACATCCACCACCACCACCACCTACCAACATCCACCACCACCACCACTCACCACCTCTACCAACATCTACCACCACCACTTACACCTACCCACCTCTACCTCAACACCACCACCACACTTATGTTCATTCAATTCTACCAACACCACCACTCCACCCCGACCATCACCACCACCACCACTTACACCACCACCCTCTTACCAACACCACCACCTCTACCAACATCCACCACTCACCACCTCGACAATCACCACACTTCACCACCCTCTAACAACACCACCACATCGACCATCACCCATCACCACCACCACCTCGACAATCAACACCACCACCTTCGACAATCACCACCACCACCTCTCAACAACACCACCACATCGACCATACCATCACCACCACCAATTCTGACAATCAACACCACCACCCTCGACCATCACCATCACCACCTCGACAATCACCACCACCACCTCTACCACCACCACCACTAACTACTTCCCTACCATCTCAACCTCACCATCATAGTCACTACCACCCTCCCCACACCAAATCCCCCACCACCTCCTACTCCCCCACCACCTCCTATTCCCCCACCCCAGCCGCCACCTCAGTAAGCTGCAGGATGAGTTGTGTTCCGACTTTGAGAACTATATCACAGTCTTGGAGGATAACTTGGTGACCTTCCAAACTATGTGCTGACTCGCCTCGATAACTTGACCTTGACCTTCACAACTATTTGAGTGGTCTTGACCTATGTTTACGATAACCACGTTGATATAAATAACTATAAGCCGTGACATTAATAACTACGCCGTGACATTAATATCCACGCCGTGACATTAATAACTACGCCGTGACATTAATAACTACGCCGTGACATTAATAACTACGCATTAATAACTACGCCGTGACATTAATATCCACGCCGTGACATTAATAACACGCCGTGACATTATTTACACCGTGACATTAATAATAACTATGCCGTAACATTAATATCCACGCCGTGACATTAATAACTACGCCGTGACATTAATAACTACGCCGTGACATTAATATCCACGCCGTGACATTAATATCCACGCCGTGACATTATTTACACCGTGACATTTATAACTACGCCGTAACATTAATATCCACGCCGTGACATCATCATCATCTACGCCGTTACATTATCAACTATGCCGTGAAATCAATGATTATGCCTTGACATCAACTACGCTGTGACATTATCAACTACGCCGTGACATTAATAACTACGCCTTAACATTAATAACCACGCCGTGATATTATCAACAACGCCGTGATATTATTAACCAAACCGTTACCTTAATAACTACGCCATGACCTTGATAACTACGCTGTGACATTATCAACCATGCCATGACATCAATAACCAAGTCATGATATCAACCACACCGTGACCTCAATAACCACTACGTGACCTTAGTAATCACGCCGTTACATTTCAACCACGCAGTGACCTCAATAACCAAGCCATGACCTCAATAACTACGCCATGACATCAATAACCACGCCGTGATACTTTCAACCACGCCGTGACATTATCAATCACACAATGACCTCAATAACAACGCCGTGACATTATCAACCACGCCCTTACAATATCAACAACGTTGCGACCTCAGTAGCCACGCCTTGACCTCAATAACCAAGCTGTGACCTCAATAACTACGCCATACCCTAAATACCCACGCCGTGACTTCCGTAACTACATCGTGCCCCCAATAAACACGCCGTGACCTTAGTAACTACGCAATGACAATAAGTCCTGAGTCAGGCCAAGAGAGGCAAGAAGATGCAGTATTACTCTACACACACACACACACAACTGTACTGTACGTCCAACTCTCCTATTTCTGTTTTGGCATTAATGGTTATATCGTGTTGCCTCAGCCTCACTCAGCTGCTGGTCCGCCGTGACACGCTTCCCAATGGCTGCGAGTGTAATTGACGACGAACTTTTTAAAATGGGGTGTGATTTTTTTTTATTATTATTAGATCTTGTATAATGTGTTGCTATATTTTTTTTAATGACCGATATTGCAACGGGGGATATTTCATTTTCTTATGTGTTGCAACTGTGTTTGATATTGTAATTGACAAAGTTTTTGGGGTGAGGTATATTATTATTATTATTATTATTATTATTATTATTATTATTATTATTATTATTATTATTATTATTATTAGACTTTTATAACGTGTCTCGGCGTGTTATGGCTGATATTGCAATGGGCGATATTTTTTCCTTACACTGCAACTGTATCCGATATTGCAATTGGTTGAGATATTGGAAGTTTATTATATTTTTCATTTCCATTTCTCCTTTTTCTTATTTAAGCGATGCACCATCATGACACTTGGTGATAATGGTTACGTCATGGTAGTCTTGGTGACAGCTGGTCAAAGTAGTAGTATGGTTTATGGTTCGTGTGAAGATAACAAGTGTAATGGTGACTGTGTTGTTTGGTGACTATGTGATGGTCTTGGTGACTTGGCTGAATCAAAACCTACACCGGCGGATGAAGGCAATGCAAGATGGACAGGTTACTAAGGCGAAACCCAGCAAACTGGGCTATCGGCAGTCCATTGTACTGTAACTCTCCATCGGACCCTGTCGTAACAACTACCTGCACCACTCGATCAGGAAAAGGGAGAGCCAAGATGTGTGGTTGCAGCCTGCTTCCTACCTCGCCACATAAAACAACTCACGCGCAGCCATCATCCAGCTCATCTTACTTCCCATCGTCATCAAAACCTCTATCCCTTAAAAGTCCTATGGCGACAGACGAGTGACGACGGGGACAGGCAGATCTGCCAAACATTGGCATCTCATTACCTACATTGTTGTAAGAAAAAGAGATCCCCGAGTTGCCATCACCTGAGCCAAGTGATGCTCAGACCACTGTGACAAATCATCTGCTTGTCAGCGCCAAATTCTCACTTCACGTCACACCAAAATGGTGAAGGTAATTAGCCTCCAGAAGAAGCCTTAGCACTAACCGACTGCAGGACCCAGCAGTAGCACATGCTTTCAGAGAGCAGCTCAACGATGGGTTGATAAATAACCCAACAACAAACAACCAAACTCCGAATGCTGTCATCACAAAAACCTGCATGTAAACCTTCGGCCAGATCAAAGAAAACATCAGGATTGGTTTGATGAATACGAGCCGAAAATCGAAGTACTCATCAATTGTAAACGTGTTGCTCTCACTGATTGGCAGAACAACCCTAAGTCTCAGACCAAAGCTGATAACTTCCGTGAGAAGAAAGCGGCGGCCCAGCACGAACTTCGCAAACTAAAAATTGAAAGGTGGAAAAAATAGAACATGTGAAATGCAAAAATTTGCAGATCAACACAACATGTGTGAGTTTCTCAATTCTGGTAAAATAATATATGGCCCAACTACTCATAGCGTGGCCCCCCCTCCACTCATCCGACGGTAAGTCACTAATTAAAGACGAAGAATGCATCATTCAGCACTGGGAAGAGCACTACCATTTGCTGCTCAACCGAAACACTGATGTGGATGTTCTGACTACTCAGCAGATCCCTCAGCACCCAGAGCTGACCCACCTCAGCTATCCTCCATCCCTAGATGAGGTAGCTACTGCCATCAAACAGATGAAAAATAACAAAGCCACAGGGCCTGATGGAATCCCAGCCGAGGTGTATAAGGAAGGGGGACCTCTGCTTCCCAGCCATCTCCACTCACTCCTGTAGAATATGTGGAAGGAGGAAATCTCCCAATATTTGTAAGAACAAGGGGGACCGGTCAGACGGTGGCAACTACCACGGGATCTCACTGCTGTCTGTAGCTGGCAAGATTATAGTCCGAGTCCTCCTAAGCAGACTTCTTCCTGAAGCGGAAAACCATGTTGCCCGCCAGATACAGGAAAAGTGCAGAGAACAGCGTCGTGACTTGTACATGGCCTTCATTGACCTTACTAAGGTATTCGACTAGGTCAACAGGGAATCCTTCTGGCAGACTCAGTCATTTTAGCTGCCCACCAAAATTCTTTGCCATTGTAAGGCAATTCCACAATGGCATGAACGGCAGTGTCTTGCTCAATGGCATCCAGTCTGAGTTCTTCCCCATCCAAACAGGGGTAAGATAAGGATGTATACTGGCACCAGCTCTCTATTCCATTTTTTTTGCTGCCTTCCTTACTCATGCCAGTGCCAATTTAACCGGCGGGGTGGATATCTGGTACCGGGTGAAGGGACTTTTCAACATAAGACGACTCCAGGCAGGAACAAAGGTGTTAGCCACTTCCATCACTGAACTTCAGTATGCAGACGCCCTCACCCTCGTCGCTCTCACTGAACACGACCTACAGTAGATCCTGAACACCTACACCGATGCGTATGCACACTTCAGCCTCAAGGTGAATGGAAGTAAGCCTCGGATTCTCTATTAGCCTGTCCCTGGTTCAGCCGCACTTCCACCATCCATCCAGCTTAACGGTACTACCCTCTCTAATGTTGCCCACTTCCAGAACCTTGGCTCCCACCTGTCCACCACTGCGGACATCGATGAAGAGATTCAACATCGGATTATATGTACATCTCAAGCCTTTGTCAGACTCCGTAATTGTGTCTTCAGCTGTAGGGAGCTGGAATTATCTACAAAGTTACACGTGTATCGAGCAGTGGTCCTCCCCACTCTGATGTATGGCAACGAGACATGGGTCACATATAGGAGGCACCTCAAGGCACTTGAAAACTTTCATCAATGTAGTCTATGTTCCTTCCTCCGAGTTCGCTGAAAAGACAAGAAAACAAATGCCAGTATTCTCGCTGACACCAGCTGTAGGCGCATCAAAGTTACCATTATCCATGAACAACTACATTGAAATGGCCATGTTATCCGCATGGACGACAGTAGATTGTCAAAGCAAAGGAACTACTTTACAGCCACCTAATGAATGATAAATGTAACGCTGGCAGACAACGGAAAAGGTATGAGAATTATCTTAGGACAAACCTGAAAAAGTGCCAAATCTACCACCACACCTGGGAGACGATTACACCACACCGTAACGCTTAGAGGAGCACCACACAAGAAGGTGTCAATACTTTCGAATTAACTCGACTGCATATTGAGGTAAACAAGCGCCAAAGCCGGAAAGACGTTACCGCCGCCGCTCCTGCACTAGACATAGCCTTCCACATTTACAACATTTGCGGACGACCCTGCCAATTCCGTATCGGCCTCTCGAGTCTCACCTCAGAGCTCACCAACGGAGGTGACATCCCTTGTAGCTCATTTCATTTTATCATAGCTGGATGATCGTCATACTCGATTCCGAGTGACAGCTAAGTAGTAGTTGCAGTTGTAGTAGTTGTAGTTGTAGTAGTAGTAGTAGTAGTAGGTGTGTGTGTGTGTGTGAACTTTTCTTAGTGTTCAGCAGAAGCATATTGTTCACCCGTTACTCCACACCCGCCACTCTCCATAGTTCAATCCCTACCCGTAATTCTCCATCCATCACTCCCCACCCGTCACTTCCCTCTCGTCACTTTCCACCCGTCACTTTCTACCCGTCACCCTCCACCCGTCACCCTCCACCCGTTACTCAGCACCCGTCACTCCGTACCCGTCACTCCGTACCCATCACTCTGCACCGTCAACCTATCACTCACACCTTCCACTCCTCGCTCGAAACCTTCCCCAGAATACAACAGTTTGCCCTAAAGTATCTAATATTTTCTCTCGGAAGAAAACTATAATTTTTAGGTTACACTTATCCAATACCCATTACTCTGACGTGCCACCTTACAAAATCCCTTGATATTTCTGTTTACCCATTAATTCTGACGTACTGTATACCCCAAGTCTGACAATTTAATTTTTTTATTTTACAAAATCCCTTAATGTTTGTGCTTACTGAGCCTCTCCCTCGAGGAAGTTACATATGCAAAACACCATAGAATCAGTCATTTTCTGCACTGGCAATATCTGTTATGAATTTGTCCTGTGAAGAATACAGTTACTTGAAGAAGACTATGGACTACGCGTCGGTGTTAGAGATATGTATTACTTATAGTGGTGGTGATGGGTACAGTACTGGTGATGGGTACAGTACTGGTGATGGGTACAGTGCTGGTGATGGGTACAGTACTGGTGAAGTGTAACTTGTATGTTCTTGTTTTCCTCAAAGCGAAAATATTAACGACATAAGGGTAAACAACACGGAACTTAATAAGCACTCGGAGTGATTGTTGTAGAAACTGGTACTGATAACTGTGCTTAACATCTGTGGCACTTGAAGGGCCTGGAATTAAAACAACAATAACTACATCAGATAATTACCAGATCCTGAACTATCGCCCTATTATACGATGAAATATTTATATTAAATTTTATTATATTCCTCCAAACTCTCCAGAAAAATATATTTTGTTTTAGAACACATTAGCATCTCATTATTATCTTTGAGAGGGCGACCACACAGGCATCATCAATTTCAAGTTGAAAATAATCATATACAGTGACTCAGGCTCAGTGAAGCAGTATTGTGTTGTCTTTATCATAACCACCAGCGGCTCCTCGCCACCAACACTCACTAACACAGTTTGTATTATTAATATTAAAGCCATCCCACACAGCCTTTCGTAGAGGTACACGTTTTGACAGCAACTCATCCACAGGTGGTAATTCGACAGAGGTTGCACATTTGAACGTAACATATCTTGGTGTGAAATATAACAACAGAGACGATATACCGATAGGCCGGGCTGCGCTATCCTGTTGTGACCGTCAGGGTGGCCACTGGCGCTGATCCAATCTAAAACGTGGGTGGTGTGAAAGCGAAATAATGGTCTAGTGGGTGTGGTTCGCGCTGGCTGGACTTGGTGGACAAGAAGCCTGATCAATGAGCAGTCCCGAAAGAATCGTGGGAATCACAGCAGTTGAAGGCTTACGGGGTGAGGATATCAAGTGGGTTGTTTACCGTTTCTCCACAAGATGTGTTGTCCTCCCTGGGTTTAAAGGACAACTGGGCCCCTGTTCTAATAATCCCCAGTTCTAGCAGACCCCAGACCTAATAGGCACCAATCCAAATAAAAGTCAGTCCTACTAGTAACCAAACTTAAGAGGCCCAATTCCTAATAGGTCACATTTCATACAGTGCTAATAGTTCCCAGTTCTAATGGCCACCAGTTAGTTTAGGCCCCCAGTCCTTATAGGCTCAACCGAACCATTAGGATTTGGGGCCATTAGGGTTGCACCTATTAGAACCGGGGCCTGTTAGGAATAGGGCCCATTACACCTACGACATATTAGAACGGCCCCATTAGGACTGGGACTTAGTTCTAATAAATAAAAGATAGGATGAAACCTTGTAGACCTGGTAAGAGGGACCGAGGAGGGGTTCATCTGACCATCCTGCTGGTGTTGTTTCCTTCAGGGGAGTCCTAGACGCTCCCCAGATACACCAGACGTCCTCCCCACGCATCCTTAATTACGTGTTGGCTGGACTTCATGAATGATAAAGTGGTGTTGAAGGTCCCGACTCACCACCGTCACCTCGTTCTCCTGTGTGATATTGTTTCGCAGATCAGAGAGAGAGAGAGAGAGAGAGAGAGAGAGAGAGAGAGAGAGAGAGAGAGAGAGAGAGAGAGAGAGAGAGAGAGAGAGAGAGAGAGAGAGAGAGAGGAGAGAGAGAGAGAGAGAGAGATGACTGTGGTAAAATGAGACTAGGAAAATATAAGTCAGGAAAATGTTATGGTAAGTAGATTGTTTTTTTGTTTTTGTGGTTTTTGTTGTCATCTATACACTTATCCCATCCATTTCCACGAAGATCTCTAATAAAAAAAATGCCTACCAGTTCTTTTTGTTAGGGTAGGAGGGAAAGATTCAAGGACATATGAATTATGATAAATACATCGAGAATAAACACGGAAGAGGGAGAAATAAGGAGAAGGGAGATAAAGATTAACCCCCAGTCCTGCATATTTTGACCTTATGATTGGTGCACCCTAACGCTACCTGGGGCTAGTTAGTTAGTTAGGTTAGGTTAGGTTAGGTTAGCGTTAAAGTGCATTGAGTTGGGCCGGAGTCATCAAGTCACCAAACACAAACACGTGACTCTAAGGCATTTAATTGTTAATTTTTGTAGCAGGTGTGTGTGTGACGGGTGTGATTGACGGGAGGTGTGTGTGTGGCGGGAGGTGTGATTGACGGGAGGTGTGACGTAAATAGAAGTTGTACTAGATAAAAAAAAATTAACAGTATCAACAGTTGTGAATGTCAGTCTGGTAAGTAGAGAGTTACCGCAGTCGACTATCCCGGTAACTCAACACTCAGCCGGACCTTTCTCCTTCCAACTTTGTTCAGTGTCGTGAATCACCGGAAGCTTAAGAGATACAAAGTTAGTATAAACCGGATCTTAAGTGAGACCGCTAGTGGCTACGGCCATTATCTCATGCCATTACGAGTTGCCAAGTTTGGTTGTACTTGTGTGTCTATCAAGTGTCGGAGGGAAGGGGGAGAGAGGAAGGGAAATAGGGAAGGAGATGAGGGAGGGAGAGGGGAAAAGAGGGATGGAGAGAGGAAAAGGAGGGGGAAGTAGGGAGGGAGGGATGGATGGATGGAAAGGAGGGAGGGAGGGGCTTTAGAATGACTCACTCCGGCGATGTTTACCCTAGTCTCTGTGGTGTTGGTAAACCTGCGCCAGCCTACACCACCCACCCTCAATGTGTCACGTATTAATCCCCTGAGCTAAAGAATTACATTATCTTATTATGCAAAACAGGGAAATAGATAAATAGGCAAATAAATACACATATTACAAATAGTTAATGGTGGCAGGTGGAAAATGCTTGCCTGATTAGAACACATCGCTGGAAAATGTGTGCTGCTGCCTACTTCGTCTTCTCACAAGTATACTGGGTCATGACCGCTGTGTTTACATGGCAACTCTTGAGGCCGTGTCTTGTGTTATGCACAGGGGATGAGGGGAAGGGGAGGTGCTAGTGTGTTAGTTGTGTTAACGCTGTAATGGTGTGGAGATGATTATTATTATTATTATTATTATTATTATTATTATTATTATTATTATTATTATTATTATTATTATTATTATTATTATTATTATTATTATTATTATTATTATTATTATTATTATTATTATTACTATTATTATTATTATTATTATTATTATTATTATTATTATTATCATCATTAACTCGCCTCACTAAGATGACACAATAGACCACACACCAAGACGAGAGGCGTCACCCTGGCCAGTACACAATCAGACAAAAAATAATTGATCCATGTTGTGGTGGTGTGGTATGGGAGACACTCCAGCGTATTTTACCTTAGCCTAACCTAACCAAACATAACATAACAACATACCATGACAATATATCATAACATAACATGACTGAATGACATAATATAACAAAATGTAGAGACAGACTTGCAGCTCCTGATATAGATGTGTCATATGGACGGTAGGCACCGGATCTGTCGAAAACACTCTCATTAAACCATAAACCAGCACGACGGTCTTACACACACACACACACACACATACACACACACACACACACACACGTACGTACGTACATTACACGGAGAAGTTGATCTGTCTCACACATCGTGAATAACACAATCACAGTGACGTGTGTGTGTGTCTGTGTGTGTGTGTGTGTGTGTGGCTCTGATGAAAGATTAATCAGGATATATATATAATGCAAGGGTGGCGGTAGTCATCCCGGTGGCTGCCATAAGTGACCACCATCACCACCACCGTCCTCACCTTCACCACGTCTACGCCCACTAGCCACTGTCGTCCCACCACTTACTACTACTAACCCACTTCGCCACTGTCGTTCCACCACTTACTACTACACCCACTAGCCACTGTCGTCCCACCACTTACTACTACACTCACTAGCCACTGTCCTCCCAACACTTACTACTACACACACTAGCCACTGTCCTCCCAACACTTACTACTACACACACTAGCCACTGTCCTCCACCACTTACTACTACACCCACTAGCCACTGTCCTCCCAACACTTACTACTACACACACCAGCCACTGTCCTCCCAACACTACTACTACACCCAGCCACTGTCCTCCCAACACCCACACCACACACTAGCCACTGTCCCCCCACTTACTACTACACCCACTAGCCACTGTCCTCCCAACACTTACTACTACACCCACCAGCCACTGTCCTCCCCACTTACTACTACACCCACTAGCCACTGTCCCAACACTACTACTACACACACCAGCCACTGTCCTCCCAACACTTAATACTACTACACCCACCAGCCACTGTCCTCCCAACACTTACTACTACACACACTAGCCACTGTCCTCCCAACACTCTACTACTACACACACCAGCCACTGTCCTCCCCACTTACTACTACACACCCACTAGCCACTGTCCTCCCACCACTTACTACTACACACACCAGCCACTGTCCTCCCCACTTACTACTACACCCACTAGCCACTGTCCTCCCAACACTTACTACTACACACACTCAGCCACTGTCCTCCCAACACTTACTACTACACCCACTAGCCACTGTCCTCCCAACACTTACCACACACACACCAGCCACTGGCCTCCCACTTACTACTACACCCACTAGCTACTGTCCTCCCAACACTTACTACTACACACACTCAGCCACTGTCCTCCCAACACTTACTACACCCACTAGCCATGTCTCCCAACACTTACTACACACACTAGCCACTGTCCTCCCAACACTTACTACTACTACACACACTAGCCACTGTCCTCCCAACACTTACATTACTACACCCACTAGCCACTGTCCTCCCAACACTTACTACTACACACACTAGCCACTGTCCTCCCCACTTACTACTACACCCACTAGCCACTGTCCTCCAACACTTACTACTACACCCACTAGCCACTGTCCTCCCCCACTTACTACTACACCCCACTAGCCACTGTCCTCCCACCACTTACTACTACACACCCACTCAGCCACTGTCCTCCCAACACTACTACTACACCCATCAGCCACTGTCCTCCCAACACTTACTACTACACCCACTAGCCACTGTCCTCCCAACACTTACTACTACACCCACTAGCCACTGTCCTCCCACTACTTACTACTACACACCCACTCAGCCACTGTCCTCCCAACACTTACCACTACACCCACTAGCCACTGTCCTCCACCACTACTACACACCACCAGCCACTGTCCTCCCAACACTTACTACTACACCCACTAGCCACTGTCCTCCCCACACTTACTACACCCACTCAGCCACTGTCCTCCCACTACTTACCACTACACCCACCAGCCACTGTCCTCCCAACACTTACTACTACACCCACCAGCCACTGTCCCCAACACTTACTACTACACCCACTCAGCCACTGTCCTCCCACTCTACTACTACACCCACCAGCCACTGTCCTCCCACCACTTACTACTACACCCACTAGCCACTGTCCCCAACACTTACTTTATTACACCCACTAGCCACTGTCCTCCCACCACTTACTACTACACCCACTAGCCACTGTCCTCCCCACTACTTACTACTACACCACTAGCCACTGTCCTCCCACCACTTACTACTACACCCACTAGCCACTGTCCTCCCAACACTTACTACTACACCCACTAGCCACTGTCCCCCACCACTTAACCACACCCACCAGCCACTGTCCTCCCACTACTTACTACTACACCCACTAGCCACTGTCCCCCCCACTTACCACACACACACCAGCCACTGTCCTCCCCCCACTCTACTACTACACCCACTCAGCCACTGTCCTCCCACCACTTACTACTACACCCACTCAGCCACTGTCCTCCCCACTTACTACACACACACCAGCCACTGTCCTCCCCCACTTACTACACACCCACCAGCCACTGTCCTCCCACCACTTAGCTACTACACCCACTAGCCACTGTCCTCCCAACACTTACTACTACACCCACTCAGCCACTGTCCTCCCCCCCACTTCTCCACACACCAGCCACTGTCCTCCCCCCACTTACCACCACACCCACTCAGCCACTGTCCTCCCCCCACTTAGCACACACCCACCAGCCACCGTCCTCCCCACACTTACTACTACACCCACTAGCCACTGTCCTCCCCCCACTTCTACTACACCCACTAGCCACTGTCCTCCCACTTCTCCACACACTCAGCCACTGTCCTCCCCCCACTTATTACTACACCCACTAGCCACTGTCCTCCCCACTTAGTACCACACCCACTAGCCACTGTCCTCCCCACTTACTACTACACCCACTAGCCACTGTCCTCCCACCACTTACCACCACCCACAGCCACTGTCCTCCACTTCTCACACACTGCCACTGTCCTCCCCACTTGTCTACCCCACTAGCCACTGTCCTCCCCACTTACTACCACCCACAGCCACTGTCCTCCCAACACTTACTCACACCCTCAGCCACTGTCCTCCCCCACTTTCTACTACACCCACTAGCCACTGTCCTCCCCACTCTCCACACACCAGCCACCGTCCTCCCCCACTTACTACTACACCCACTAGCCACTGTCCTCCACTCTAGTACTACACACCCACCAGCCACTGTCCTCCCCCCACTTACTACTACACCCACCAGCCACTGTCCTCCCCACCACTTACTACAACCCACTCAGCCACTGTCCTCCCCCCACTCTCCACACACCAGCCACTGGCCCTCCCCCACTGGGCACTACACCCACCAGCCACTGTCCTCCCCACTTCTACCACACACCCACTCAGCCAGTCCTCCCACCACTCTACTACTACACCCACCAGCCACTGTCCTCCCCCCACTTCTCCACACACTAGCCACTGTCCTCCCCATTTAGCACACCCACTCAGCCACTGTCCTCCCCCATTTACTACCACACCCACCAGCCACTGTCCTCCCACCACTTACTACTACACCCACTAGCCACTCTCTCCACCACTTACTACTACAACCACTGCCACTGTCCTCCCACCACTTACTACTACACCCACTAGCCACTGTCCTACTGCCACTTACTACTACTCCCACTAGCCAATGTCCTCCCAAACTTACTACACACCCACTAGCCACTGTCCTACTGCCACTTACTCTACACCCACTAGCCATGTCCTCCCACCACTTCTTCACACACCCACTAGCCACTCTCTCCACCACTCTACTACACCCACCAGCCACTGTCCTCCCACCACTTACTACTACACCCACTAGCCACTGTCCTCCCACCACTTACTACTACACCCACTAGCCACTTCTCCTCCACCACTTACTACTACACCACCAGCCACTGTCCTCCCCCACTTACTATACACCCACCAGCCACTGTCCCCCACTTACTACTCACCCACTAGCCACTTCCTCCACTTACACTAGCCACTGTTACTACACACCCACTGCCACGTCCTCCACCACTTACTACACCCACTAGCCACTGTCCTCCACCACTTACTACTACACCCACTAGCCACTGTCTTTTTTTTTTTTTTTTGTGTTTTTGTTTTTTTACTACACCTGTCACTGTCCTACCACCACTTACTACTACACCCACTAGCCACTGTCCTCTGCCATTTCCCACTTGTTTTGTGTTACTACTACACCCACGCCTTACCACTCTCACCCACGCCCTGTCCCACTGCCCTCTCTTTCTCCATAGCCACTGTCCTACCGCCACTTCTACCACCAGGTCCATTCTCTCCACCACCTACTACTTTCTTACTACTACACCCACTAGCCACTCCCTCCACCACTTACTACTACACCCACTAGCCACTGTCCTACTGCCACTTACTACTACACCCACTAGCCACTGTCCTACTGCCACTTCTACTACTCCCACTAGCCACTGTCCTCCCCCACTTACTACTACACCCACTAGCCGCTGTCCTCCGCCTTACTACTACACACACTAGCCTGTCCTCCCCACTTACTACTACACCCACTAGCCACTGTCTACCGCCACTTCCTCAACCGCTACATTCTCTCCCTACATCGTCTCCAGGGTCTGCTTGCCGAGCTTGAGAGACAACAGTTTAGACAGGTGTAAGCATTAGGGCACAGGTAAACACGTCATCACTAATGTTTGTAAACAATGGTGTGTTATGTTTGTAAAATGGTTCGGTAATGTATGGCAGGTGAGCAGCAAGGCAGGATACACTGGAGCGTGATGGGTGGCGAGTAGTGGTGAGTGAGGGAGCACTTAGTGGAGCGTGATGGTGGCAAACCAGAGATTTGCTAATTTAATCCAACCTAACCTAACCTAACCTAACCTAACCTAATCATACTAAAGGTTCTCTAAGTTATTCCAAGCTTACCTAACCGAATCTAACCGAACGTTAGCCAAACTAACCGAACTAAGTAAATCTTCCATAATTTAACAGTTTAACCAAATCTACCCAAATTTAATCTTATTTAACTTAACCTAATCTAACTAATATATCCAGTATAACTTAACCTAAACTAGCTTTCCTTGGATCGATACCTTAGGCTGGGGTAAGATAAGTTAGGTTAGGTTAGGCTAAGCTAGGCTATTAGGTTAGATAAGGTTTGGCTAGGCTTGACTGAGGTTAGGTTAGGTTAGGTTAGGTTAGGTTAAGCTAGGCTATTAGGTTAGATAAGGTTTGGCTAGGCTTGACTGAGGTTAGGTTACGTTATGTTACTTTAGGCTAGGCTAGTTTAGGTTAGACTTTGCTCGGTAAGGGATGCATAAGCTGTTATTTCGTTGTACAGTTTTGAAATATTTCGTATGGTTCGAATTTTTCTAATATAATCTGCAATAATTGTCGGTGTTATCGATAGTTTGATACATCTCTGTAAACAGTGATTACTATAACGATATAAAAAACAGTTAATTAATGTAAACCATAATTATTTAACTATGTAAAGAAGAATTACTAAAAAAATAAGTTAATAAAAAATGTAAACAAATAATTAAACGATTTAAACAATAATTAATTATTTTTTTAAACAATAATTAATTTCACAATGTAAACAATTGCTAAAAAAACAGTGTAAACAACAACGCCTGAAACTACATCCTCACTACACCTGCCTCTAATTGCCGTGACTGTAAGAGTGTGTATACATACATATTGCCGGGAGTCAACAGGGGAGAAATACTACACGACCATGCGTACACGTCTTAACAATTACCAACAAACATTTTAACAGGTACACCCGTTCCCCCAAAAAAGTATCCGCACCTTTTCACCGTCAAATATGAAGCAACGAGCCAAGAATTCTGACAAGTGGCCTCGAGTCCTGCCTCCTAATCCACAATCTCACGGTTGACTTGGACACACGCTAAGCCACCGCGCAATTTCACAGTTGTTGACAGAGTGTGATGATGGATGCCTGTGTTGAGTTTGACGTCTCCATAGTGAATGACAGGACCATGGTGGGAAAACAAACACGTCAACTCTGATGCTTTAACATTGTTCTTGCTTAATGTATTGCTGTTTAACTTTATGGCTACGAATTTTGCAATGTTAAACCTTATTTATTACCTACAGAAAGGGGAACTATACCTCATCTCAAAGGTACAGTTGGAAAATGTTTCAGATGCGACTTGTCTTGAAGCATTGTCTTACGTCTATAACTTATGGGAGGAAGAATATGATTTATGTATCGTGCAGGATGTCTGGGGGGTGGCGACCTCTACACGGAAACATACAATATTAGCGTGTAGTCACAGTTTTATCCCAGCTTTCTGTCATTTATGCATGTTCCCAAATGGTAACTCATCACCATAGTTGAATGATAAAGTTCTCAATGTACCTTAACCAAATATACTGTATTAGGCAGAATTGTCTAGCATGTTCACTGGATCATATTTAACATTGTAATTCGAGATTTATTGTTATATACAGGAGAGCTAACAGGATATATACAGAGATACGTCTTGTATTCATGCTTGCCAACCTTACCAAGACAACAGGAGGAGGTGTAGCGCTCAAACTTGTGGTGTGGATACTTTTGTGGATGTACAGTAAAAGGGTGACGGGGTGGTGTGGGGTTGAGGGTGAGGGGTAAGGGGTTGAGGGTGAGGGGGTGGTGGGGTTGAAGGGGGGTGGTGTGGGGTTGAGGGTGACGGGGTGGTATAGGGTTGAGGGTGACGGGGTGGTGGGGGTTGAGGGTGACGGGGTGGTGGGGTTGAGGGAGTGGTGTGGGGCTGGGGGTGAGGGGGTGGTGGGGTTGAGGGGTGAGGGGGTAGTGTGGGGTTGAAGGTGATAGGGGTGGTGTGGCTGTGAGGGGGGGTGGTGGGGTTGAAGGTGAGGGGTGGTGGTGGGGTTGAAGGTGATAGGGTGGTGTGGGGGTGAGGGTGAAAGGGGTGGTGTGGGGTTGGGGGTGAGGGGGTGGTGTGGGGTTGGGGTTGTCACCATTAGTGAGACAATACTTTTATTCCTAGTATTTGTGGGGTGGAGGAGGAGGATGACGGAGATGAAAGGGAATGGAGGTGAGAGAGGGAGATGGAGAGACAAGGGAAGGATATAATGGGAGGTTAAGGATAGGGTAGGAGTGAGGTTAGATTAGGTTAGATTAGGTAAGGTTAAGGATAGGGTAGGAGTAAGGTTAGATTAGGTTAGGTTAGGTTGAGGATAGGGTAGGAGTAAGGTTAGATTAGGTTAGGTTAGGTTAAGGATAGGAGTAAGGTTAGATTAGGTTAGGTTAGGTTAGGTTAAGGATAGGGTAGGAGTAAGGTTAGATTAGGTTAGGTTAGGTTAGGTTAAGGATAGGGTAGGAGTAAGGTTAGATTAGGTTAGGTTAGGTTAAGGATAGGTAGGAGTAAGGTTAGATTAGTTAGTTAGGTATAAGGATAGGGGTAGGATTAGGTTAGGTTAGGTTAGGTTAAGGATAGGTAGGAGTAACAGATTAGGTTAGGTTAGGTTAGGTTAAGGATAGGGTAGGAGTAAGGTTAGATTAGGTTAGGTTAGGTAAGGTTAAGGATAGGGTAGGCGTAAGATTAGGTTAGGTTAGGTTAGGTTAAGGATAGGGTAGGAGTAAGGTTAGATTAGGTTAGGTTTGGTAAGTGTCGTGATAAAGTGGCCTGAATACGTAGTGGCCCCAGAGAGCAGCGCTGTGGTGGCCCCAGAGAGCTTCACTGTGGTGGCCAGAGAGTAGCGCTGTGGTAAAAAAAACACTTAATAAACATGAGTTATGCCGCTGTTTCCATTTGCAGCTCCCCGTCGTCCACGCTAGACGGGTACTCTCTAATTCCCTGATTTGGACCCAACAGAGACAGTCCTTAAGCTAAACAAACCTTCCCTGCTAACCTCTGACCTAACCTAATCAAACCTATTCTAACTTACTCTAACCAAATTCTAACGTAACCTAATCTAAACTAACTTAACCTAATATGTTCCTAAACTAAGCTAATCTAACAACACCTAACTAATCTCAAACATAACCCAACATACCTCCTAATCTAACTTAACCTAACCAAAACTACTCCTAACCTAATCTAACCTGATCAAAATTCGTGGTTTTAGTATGAAAGTTCAATTCCAGTCCCCCTTCCTCCTCCACTCGTCAACCTTTCCTCACCAAACATTGCTCCCCCCTCCCCTCCTTCCCCCTCTTCTATTTGTTGTCAGTCAGTATACGATCCCTCACCTACCCCCTTTCACCACCACCCTTCCCCTCCCCACCCCTCCTTCACCCTTACCTTCCCTCCCTCCCCTCTTCCTTTGTTGTCAGTCAGTATACGATCCTCACTACCCCTTTCACCACCACCTGCCCCACCTCTCCCCTTCACCACCTCTCCCCACCCTCTCACCACCACGCCTCATATCCCCTTCCACCTCCCCATCACCCCCTCACCACCTCCTTCTTCCCTGTCTGGCTTGAAATCCATGATAGCCAATTGTGGGCGTCTTGGCAGCTCCCCCCTGTAAAGAAACACGAGGTTTGCATGGTAATTTACCTTCGAAAAAGTATATAAATTGAAGGCTTGAGAATGACGAGGAACACAAAAGGTGAGATGTGTCCGCCGTCTTGCACACCAAAAATACTTCCTTGACGTCAGGTTATCTGGGTGGAGGTCTTGGTGGAAGGCGTATCCACTTTGAAGGTTCTGTCTGGTGATAAGCTGGTGCTGTCTTCTGGTTCTGTCTGGTGATAAGTTGGTGCTGTCTTCTGGTTCTGTCTGGTGATAAGTTGTTGCTGTCTTCTGGTTCTGTCTGGTGATAAGTTGGTGCTGTCTTCTGGTTCTGTCTGGTGATAAGTTGGTGCTGTCTTCTGGTTCTGTCTGGTGATACGTTGGTGCCTCTTCTGGTTCTGTCTGGCATTACATTAGTGCTGTCTTCTGGTTCTGTCTGGTGATAAGTTGGTGCTGTCTTCTGGTTCTGTCTGGTGATAAGTTGGTGCTGTCTTCTGGTTCTGTCTGGTGATAAGTTGGTGCTGTCTTCTGGTTCTGTCTGGTGATAAGTTAGTGCTGTCTTCTGGTTCTGTCTGGTGATAAGTTGGTGCTGTCTTCTGGTTCTGTCTGGTGATAAGTTGGTGCTGTCTTCTGGTTCTGTCTGGTGATAAGTTGGTGCTGTCTTCTGGTTCTGTCTGGTGATAAGTTGGTGCTGTCTTCTGGTTCTGTCTGGTGATAAGTTGGTGCTGTCTTCTGGTTCTGTCTGGTGATAAGTTGGTGCTGTCTTCTGGTTCTGTCTGGTGAAGTAGAAGTTGGTGCTGTCTTCTGGTTCTGTCTGGTGATAAGTTGAGGCCCTTGTCTTTGGTTCTGTCTGGTGATAAGTTAATTGCTGTCTTCTAGTTCTGTCTGGGTGATAAGTTGGTGCTGTCTTCTGGTTCTACCATCTGAGTGATAAGTTGGTGCTGTCTTCCGTTCTGTCTGGTGATAAAGTTAGTGCATCTTCTGGTTCTGGTGAAGTAGAAGTTGGTGTTATCTTCGGTTCTGTCTGGTGATAAGTTGGTGCTGTCTTCTGGTTCTGTCTGGTGATAAGTTGGTGTTGTCTTCTGGTTCTGTCTGGTGATAAGTTGGTGCTGTCTTCTGGTTCTGTCTGGTGATAAGTTGGTGCTGTCTTCTGGTTCTGTCTGGTGATAAGTTGGTGTTGTCTTCTGGTTCTGTCTGGTGATAAGTTGGTGCTGTCTTCTGGTTCTGTCTGGTGATAAGTTGTTGCTGTCTTCTGGTTCTGTCTGGTGATAAGTTGGTGCTGTCTTCTGGTTCTGTCTGGTAATAAGTTAGTGCTGTCTTCTGGTTCTGTCTGGTAATACGTTGGTGCTGTCTTCTGGTTCTTGCCCCCCGACGTTAAATGAATAGTAGAACTTTAATCCCCGGATCAGTTTACAGGTTTTGTTATAAAGTGTTGCTATCAGTTCTTAATCTTATACCAGAACCCCAGAAACAACAACAATTAAGGGACGTAATCACTGTAGCTCTAAATAAACAGTCCTAGGTGCCACAGTAACTGG
>NW_024744839.1:6853057-6886236 GCF_018991925.1 Homarus americanus | reverse complement strand
GCAGTTAAACAAGGCTGTGTAGGTTGAGTCTCGCCCTTGAACTTGGGTCGAGGTTTAACACCAGGTGCAGCGTATTTACCGTCCTCTTTGTTTAATGTAGAGATTTCGGTGCTTTCACCGTGCCTCCGGCCTCCCGAGGTTCTGGGAAGTCAGGCCACCACCAGCAAGCTTCCGGCACCATACCAACCGGGTGTTGTTGTATTGATGAAGAACAACGTAGTCTACCCAGTCTCCTGTCAAACAGTTCATCCCAGCACACCCAGTTAATGTTTCGTCCTTTTCTACCAGTCTTTCTCTCTCTCTCTCTCCTCATACTCTACTGTTATCAATTCTAGTAAAGCTTGGTCGTCTTCTACGAACTAATCAACCCACGCTCACACATCTCCGATATTGTTATAAAATGTTTAGTGGTTAAATCCAATCCTATATTAATTTTGTTTTATTGTTGATATTTATCCATAACTTGAATATAAACTTGAAAGAAAGAATATTGGTGACAGTTTTAGTTATACGCGTTACAACAACTATTAGCTCCGCCCTCACCTGACGTCATCAAGGCCCTGAGTCCACGCGTTCCATAGATTTGTCGTGATTAACTAACCTAAACCTTTCACTATAGTTACCGGCCAAAATCCTGTTTCAGTGACTATTTATAGAACAAATTTATATGGTATTTGCTTCATTTATTATTGATTGTAAATGACGATTCTAAAATTTATACTCCTGGTAACTATATCTGACGGCCGAACCAATCATATTTCCCAAGTCTGTTGTACTGATACAGTTGCCAGATGTCAAATTTTGCTAAAACATATATCTAAAGGTAATGTAATAATTAATATAACATATAATGTAAAACTTTATATTTTAATTTAGGAATGTTTATAACACTCTCATTATTATGTGTTAAAGATCTTATTTCTCACTTATTCCCCACGCATGTGATCAATGACGTCACAACCATCATCGCTTTGGGAGGAGTTTTGCCATAATTCGAAAGTTTTAATTAATGTTTGAAAAACTGTTCGAGTATTTCATGATTTTCGGCCTGATAAAGTTACAAACATCAAACTCGTCAAGTAGATTTTTCTTGAATTGACTTTTAAATATTTTCTTCAATGGAAAAAAAATGTGTTAGTAGATATTAATATTCATGTAAGGTTTAGAAGATAAGATATCTTGAGGTACTGAGACGTTTAACCCCAGAGAGAGAGAGAGATGATGAAGGACGATAAAGGAGAATTCTCTTTCTTCTTTCCATTCACTCCTGCCTCCACTATCCCTCCATTCATCCCAGGCCTCTACTACCCCATCCTGCCACGACTCCGTCCCATCCTGCCGTCCACCTTCACCTCCCCATCCACCCATCCTTTCAGGCATCAAGGCTTTAAACATTAATGCAGACATAAATGTTTAAACTATCAGCGCGAGAGGCGGCAACGCTTTCTCCCCTGTAATATTGGCCGCGGGGTCATGAACACTGACAGGGGTGAGGTGGCGTGGCAGGGTGGGGCAGGGGTGAGGTGATGTGGCAGGGTGAGGTAGGGGGTTAGGCGTGACGTGGCAGGGTGAGGCAGGGGTGAGGTGTGGCGGGGCAAGGTGAGTCAGGGGTGAGGTGTGACGTGGCAGGGTGAGGGGTTAGGCGTGACGTGGCAGGGGTGAGGCAGGGGTGAGGTGTGACGTGGCAGTGTGGGAGGCAGGGGTGAGGTGTGGGGCAGGGTGGGGCAGGGGTTAGGTGTGACGGGCAGGGTGAGGCAGGGGTGAAGTGTAGCGTGGCAGAGGGGCAGGGGTGAGGTGTAGCTAGATTGAGACAGGGTGAGGTAGGGGTGAGGTGGCATGGCAGGGGTGAGGTGTTACGTAGCAGGGTGGGGAAGGGGTGAGGTGTTACGTAGCAGGGTGGGGCAGGGGTGAGGTGTAGCTTGGAGTGGGGCCGGGGGGAACGTGGCAGGGGGCAGGGCACAGTAGAACAAAGTTGCGTCAGGACAGGGTAGAACAAATATCATAAAATCCTTCTAAATCCTCAAATCAAGTTATAAATATTCATAAATGATTAAGAATAGCATAATTAGTATAAATGGATTATATCACATTATACAATATTACTCCGATTTTTTTTTTTCTTATCTAATTATCAATATATTTAAATGGAGGGATGGAAGGTGGACGAGTAGCTCTCCATAATATTAGGCGGCCATTATTTATTTCCGGGTAAGAGTATTTGTTTACGTGGTGAAAATATTCCTGAGAGAGAGTTTGGTCCTTCGGGTACGCTGAGGTCCCGACAATAGCTCGATGACGTCAAAGTCATAACTCGCGCGAGGGGTGTTGGCGGGGCCGTGAGGTCTTTACCAGAAACTGCATTAAGGAAAGTAAACATATACGAATAGTGAAGATACTAACAGATCTTTTGGCTGTAACATAACATTAGATACAGGTTTATATGTAACTCTTTGTGGTTATAAGAGACAATGTATTAGTGTGGTTAGAAACACAACACGTCACATACACGTAGTTGTTAGTGTAAAGTTTTAAAGTGATTATCATTCTTACCAGTGTTAGATCTACGGTATATAGTTGTGATAAATAGTGTTCAAATTTTCATTTAATCTAGTTAATCATATTAGTCATTCATTTTGAGTTCATGAATATGGACAAAAACTCTCTCTCTTAAATATATTCTTTCATTTTTTTTTGCAAATTCTTACTGTGGATGTTATTACATAAACTTCTCCTGTACTAAAGAAATAATTCATAGACTATTTTTGTACAGGTAATTTTCTTTTATATATGAAATAAGAACAAATAAAGTTGGTGCTGATACTACTAGAATTAGCCGCAGTTGTGTTTCAACCTAAGTTATTTATACTGTTGATAAATGAGATACAATCCATGAGCCTTCAGCCAAGAGGTGTAATATATATTGTTTTATTATTCATATCCATCTTGTTGGTAGAGGGGAGGTCAGTGACAGGTTGGTAGTTAACAACACTGTTAAGAGACGATTATTCTAATTTCATATAAGCACAATAATATCTATTAACTTACTGTAGAATATATTAATACAATTATAATTTGTAACCTGTAGTGAGTATGTGAGACACCTTACATGGTAACAGCCTATGACACCAGAGCTCTGTACGAAGACGTTAATACAGGTCCGATAACAAATTCGTTAAAATGTATTATATTATTCAAAGGATAGATAACTGACCTGCTTACACATAAATACATAAATAATACGTACACAAACACATATACAGTATATAGAGAAAGACTTAACTATAAAGAGAGACTCGTGTGTAATAAACTAATAAACTAAACGCTAAATGTTATGTACCTGTGTTACAGGTGAGTGAGCGGCGAGGCGGAGCTGTGGTGTGAGTACTGACAGGGACACACCTGTGGCTCATCCAATTAAACTTTCTGCTACTGAATAGAGCCGCTGTCCCTCCCTCCTACTGCCTTGTTCTCTATGACTACCTAGATAATATATACTGTGTTGTTATCTCCTCAAATATTGTTTTATGTTTATTTATAAAGTATTATATATTTGTATACTGAATTTGCATACTAAAGTTGAGTTTGCACACAGGTGATTAAATCTCTTCCAGCGTATGCATATTAAGCTGGCCAGTTGTCAGGAAGCAATTTTTTATAAGTTATAGCTAGTGAGGGTGTGGGCGCCTCTCACCACACTAGGGGGGGGGGCACCTCTCACCACACTGGGCGGGGACACCTCTCACCACACTAGCACCTCTCACCACACTAGGGGGGTGCACCTCTCACCACACTAGGGGGCACCACTGAGGGGGCACCTCACACTGAGGGGCGCCTCACCACACTAGGGGGACCTCTCACCACACTAGGGGCACCTCTCACCACACTAGGGGGCCCTCTCTCACCACACTTTTTTTTTTTTTGGGGATTAGCCCACCCGGGCACAGGTCACTGACCCACATCGGGGCCTGGGGGGCGAAAATGTAATAATAATAATAATAATAATAATAATTCAGATAAGTAAAATTTATAAAAAATACAAACATAAAAATAAAATAATAATGCTAACGATAATAATAACAACACTGCAATAAAAATAATAAAGAACCATAAAGAAGAAAAATAATCAAGAGTGAGAAATATTATATGTATGTTGTGTTGTCAATAGTAAGAGAAACAATTGAGACCCTGCAATTGTGTGTAAATGAGGCAGAAAGTCAGATCAGCATCTAGGACTTGGTCACAATGTTCGTGATGCCATATGGCAGCAGGGTCTACCATTAGACAACACATTATGCTTCCAATATCTTCCCAGGCGGTAGTACCTCCCTGTATGCCTACTAGGGGGGATGGTCGCCTCTCACCACACTAGGGGTGTTACAGGGAAGTGGACGCTTCTCACCATACCAGGGGGACCTAGGAAGGTGGGCGTCCCTCATCGTCTACTTCATTCCTCATCTCCGTACACGACTGAGGTAGAAGAAGGGAGGTGGGAGTTAAGGGGCAGTGATGGATAGAGGGAGCCGAAGAGAGGTAGAACTTAAGAATAGAGGAAACTGCAGAGTGCCTATTAGCCTATACTGGGCAGTCCCGTTTACACCCAACCACTATCGCTCATATATCCACCCAACCTATATTTAAAGCTACCCAGCGTATTGGAGTTAATGATGATGTTTGGAAACTTTTTCCACTCATCCACTATTCCCAAACCAATGTTTACCTATTTCGCGCCTAAATCTAAATTTGTCTAATTTAAAACCATTGGTACGACTTCGTTCCTGGTTGGATAGTTTGAGTACCTTTATTATGTCACCTTTTTTAACCTGACTTCCATTATACACCTTGATCATGTCGCCCCTCACTCTACATCTCTCGAGGGAGTGCAAATTAAGGTGCTTTAACCTGTCTCTGTACTCAAGGTTCCTAATAGCCGGGATTAGTCTTGTCATCCTCCTCTGGATGCTTTCTAGGGATTCGATATCCATTTTGTAGTACGGTGACCAAACCGAACTGCATAATCCATGTGAGGTCTCACAAGCGCAAGATATATTTTAGAATAACCTCGCTAGTCTTGTAACTAACACTCCTTTGTATGAACCCAAGTACTTTATTAGCCTTGTTTCGAGCAAATACACATTGTTTACTTGGCTTAAGATTCCTACTTATCATTACCCTTAAGTCTTTCTCACAGTCGGATTTCTCTATAACATCGTTGTTCATCTGGTTTCTCTGTTTGTTTAGATCTTCCTGTAGTTTTGTGGAGTCCTCGTTAAACTTAATTACACGCCCTATTTTCGTGTCGTCAGCAAATTCGCTTGTGTTGCTGTCTACGCCGATATCTGTGTCGTTTATGTATGTAATAGTAATGGGGGGTAGATGGGGGGAGGTAGAGGGAGACAGGTAAAGGGAGGTAGAGAGAGGCAAGGGGTAGAGGTAGGTAGAGGGAGGGGTTGGTGGCGGGGATAAACACGCTGTACAAGAGGTGAGGTCAGTATTATCATAGCACCTTGGTAACGAAGACCGAGGGGGTGGGGCGGGGTTAGGGAGCAGAGGGTGGGACGAGGCGGGGTGGGGGCGGGGTTGGGGGAGATGGGGTGGAACGGAACGGAACGGGGCGGGGCGGGGTGTAGAGGAACGCAAAGTCTATATATCTTGGAGGAACGAGACTGATAGAACTGAGTCGTTCATCTATGACTGCATTAATGTATACCCTTGTACTTATGTATAATTGTGTACTTGTGTATACCAGTGTACTTATGTATACCACAGTGCTCATGTATACCAATGCAGTGATGTATTACTGAGTCGTATTACCGTGTAGATTCTCAAGTCTGCTTCCATGTGTGTGTGTGTGTGTAGCATCTAACTCTCCGTACATGACTCACTCTCAAACTGACTCACTCTCAAACTGACTCACTCTCACTTGCTGACTCACTCTCACCAAACTCTACTCCATTTGAGCTCCCTCTCACATTGATTCCCTCTCAAACTGACTCACTCTCACCGACTCACTCTCACACTGACTCACTCCTCGCACTGAGCTCACTCTCCTTGCCAGCTCACTCTGCTTCCATCCTCCACACCGACTCACTCTCGCACCGACTCCCTCTCACACTGACTTTCCTCTGCGTGACTCCCTCTCAAACTGACTCCCTCTCAAACTGACTCGCTCTCACACCAAACTCCCTCTCACACCAGAGCTCCCGCTCTCCCACACTGGCTCCCTCTCAAACTGACTCACTCCCAAGCTGACTCCCTCCTGACTGACTCCTCTGAAACTGACTCCCTCCCAAACTGACTCCTCCCCAGGCGGCCTCTCTCACACCGACTCACTCACACTGACTCCCTCTCAAACTGGCTCACCTCCCAAGCTGACTCCCTCTCCAAACTGACTCCCTCCCAAACTGATTCCCTCTCAAACTGACTCCCTCTCAAACTGACTCCCTCCCTGACACAGCTCCCTCTCAAACTGACTCCTCTCAAACCCCAGCTCACTCCCAAACTGACTCCCTCTCAAGCTGACTCACTCCCAAACTGACTCCCTCTCACACTGACTCCCTCTCACACTGACTCCCTCTCAAACTGACTCACTCCCAAACTGACTCCCTCTCAAACTGACTCCCTCTCAAACTGACTCCCTCTCAAACTGACTCCCTCTCAAACTGACTCCCTCTCAAACCGACTCACTCCCAAACTGACTCACTCCCAAACTGACTCATTCTCAAACTGACTCATTCTCAAACTGACTCACCCTCAAACTTACCTGAAAAAAAAATGAAATAAACACGAACTCGTTAATTTCCCCCCTGATATAATAATGCACTGAGACACCCGGTGTGAGATGTGTCGTGGGTGTATCGTAACTACTGTGTTTGTACTACCTCTACGGTATAGCGTGAAGGTATCCGTACAGTGGTATTACGGTATGAGGCAACGAGGGTGAGGTGATCGTCCTTTCTCAAGTATAAGGGAACGGGGATTAGGTCGTCACTGTCCAAATATCACAGTATATGGGAACAAGGATGAGGTCGTTCTTACTTAAGTATTACGGTATATGATGACGAAAGTAAGGTCGTCCTTGCTCGAGGGTGAGGTCATCCTAGGTCAAGTATTCAGAAGCTTCATGAACCTGTAAAGAGGAGAGATAAGAAGAGAGTGAATAACAGATAATAAATTTGATAGTGAACAAGAGATAAATAGGGAGATAGTGAACAATAGAGAAATAGGGAGATAGTGAACAAGAGAGAAATAGGGAGATAGTGGACGAGGATACAAAAAAAGGTTATCGTATGGCTGGGGCTGTTAGCGCCAGGGCTGTTAACGCCAGGGCTGCTGTAAGTTATGGTGGGGAGGAAATAGGTATTCAGGATTTCATGTAAGATCTCTTGAACTAAAACAACAGTTGTAGCTGCCATTTTGTATTCTGGTCCTGAACATTTGTACTGTCAGCAAATAAAGTGAGGGAGTTTGTGCGTGCGTGCGTGCGTGTAATTAGTGGTCCTTTAGTCTGGATTAATTCATGAGTACACTGGGTCGAGCGGTTGTCATAGTATTTGTGTATAATCATTGGTCACTGGGGGGAACCATTGATCCAGATTTACGTACACTTTCTAGAGATGATCTTCACTCTGGGAACTGAACAGGGTGAAGTATAGTCTGACTATTTTAACAGAATATTATATACAGAGGCTGACGTGACTATGATCCTGCCTCGAGTAACCGGCTAATGTGTCATCATTGGGTCACGGGCTGTTAAGAACTAATAGAGGCACTGTCGTCGGAGAGGAAAGTATGACTAACGATCACGGAGTATGACTAAACTCTCACATGATATATTCATATAGTTTTCATTAAGAGAGTCTAGGACACCAGTCGGGCGGTCTATGACGCAATATCGGCAGACCTTTTACGAAGTATCAGTAATCCTTCTAGTAGTTATGTAACTAGTAATGACCTATTCCTAGATATACTAAGCTAAATGATAAATTAAAATAACAATCCTGTGATGGCGTCTTGTGTGTGTGTGTGTGTGTGTGTGTACACATCCTGGCACTACACCCCGTACTAGAGTGAACCGAGTTGTATCTCTCAAACTTTCAACCTATCTTAACCACTGCGAGGCTCATCCACCTGAGGTCATTCCTTGCTTAACTGTATGGCCAACCTGATGCTATTATTATTATTATTATTATTATTATTATTATTATTATTATTATTATTATTGGTGTTTTCTTCACACTACTTCTGTTTCTCTATACAAAAGTATTCTGTTTTCTCTCTCAACCTCGTTCTAGATTCTCTTTTCTTTCTACCTTTCTTCATCTTTCTATCTTTCCTCTCTTTTCTTCATTTTCCCTTACATTGTTTTTCCTTTGTTTTCTCACATATTTCTTTCTCACTTTCTTGTATTATATTTCCATTATCTGCTGTTTTGACAAATATTTTCGTGACGTCATACAGCTCTGAAAAATAACTCTGACGTCATAATGTTAAATCAATAACATTGACATTACACTCTTCCGAGAAATAACCTAATGACGTCATGGGCTGTATATAAAAATGAATAGAAATATAATAGAAGAGAAAAATATCTCTCTCTCTCTCTCTCTCTCTCTCTCTCTCTCTCTCTCTCTCTCTCTCTCTCTCGGACCTTGACAATTCCCCAGTCATCATCATTTCTCTGTCCTCGACTACCTGATCCCCTCCCTATCTCCCTTCCTCCCTCCCTTCTCTCTCCCTCCCTTCCTCCTCTCTTCTCCCTCCTTCCTCTCTTCTCCTCCTTCCCTCTTCTCCATCCTCTTCCTCCTTCTCCGCTCCCTCTCTCCCCTCTCCCCCTCTCCTCCCCTTCTTCCTCCTCCTCCCTCCCTCCCTCCCTCCTCCCCTCCCCTCCCTCCCTCCCTCCTCCCTCCCCTCCCTCTCCTCCTCCCTCCCTCCCTCCCTCCTCCCTCCCTCCCCTCCTCCCTCTCCCTCCCTCTCTCCCTCCTCCCCCTTCTTCCTCCCCTTCCTCCCTCCCTCCCTCCCTCCCTCTCTCTCCCTCCCTCTCTCTTTCTCTCTATCTCTCTCCTCTTCCTCTCTCGCTTTATCTTCCTCCTCTCCCTCTCTCATCTTTCTTTAATTTATATCTACCACTCCCCCACCCACACCTACACCTACCTCTCCCCACCCACACCTACCTCTCCCCCCCACCACCACCCTCCCCCACCCACCTACCTCTCTCCCCCACCCACCTACCCCTCTCCCCCACCCACCCTACCTCTCTCCCCACCCACCTACCTCTCTCCCCACCCACTACCTCCCCCCACCCACACCCACCCCTCTCCCCCCACCCCCCTCCCCCCACCCACCGACCCCTCTCCCCACCCCTCCCCTCTCCCCACCCACCTACCCCTCTCCCCACCCTCCTCCCCTCCCCTCCCCACCACACCCTACCCCTCTCCCCACCCACCCCTCTCCCCCCACCCCACACCCCTACCTCTCCCCCCACCCCTACCCTCTCCCCCCACCCCCCCTACCCCTCTCCCCCCACCCCCTCTCCCCCCCACCCCCTACCCTCTCCCCCCCACCCCCCCCTCTCCCCCCACCCCACACCCCCACCCTCTCCCCCCACCCACACCAGCCCTCCCCCACCCACCTACCCCTCTCCCCAACCCATCTACCCTCTCCCTCCCATCTACCCCTCTCCCCCACCCACACCTACCCCTCTCCCCCCACCCCTACCCCTCTCCCCCACCCCACACCTACCCCTCCTCCCCCACCCTACCCCTCTCCCCACCCTCACGACCCCTCCCCCTCCTACCCCTCTCCCCCACCCCACTCCCCCACCCCCCCCTTACCCACACCTATCCCCTCTCCCCAACCCTCTATCCCTCTCCCCTCCCACATCTACCCCTCTCCCCCCCCACCCCTACCTCTCCCCCACCCCTCCTGCCCTCTCCCCCACCCACACCTACCCCTCTCCCCCCACCCCACCTACCCCTCTCCCCCCACCCCACCCTACCTCTCCCCCCACCTCCTGCCCCCCTCTCCCCCACTCCACCCTACCCCTCTCCCCCCCCACCCCACCTACCCCTCTCCCCCACCCCTCCCTGACCCCTCTCCCCCCACCCCACACTTCCCCTCTCCCCCACCCCACCTACCCCTCTCCCCCCACCCACCCCCTCTCCCCCACCCACACCCCTACCCTCTCCCCCACCCACCAGCCCTCCCCCCCCACCTACCCCTCTCCCCACACACCTACCCCACTCCCCACCCCACCCCTCCCCCCCACCCTCCTGACCCTCTCACCCACCTACCCCTCTCCCCCACCCACCTACCCCTCTCCCCACCCCACCTACCCCTCCCCCACCCCTCCTGCCCTCTCCCCCCTCCACCTACCCCTCTCCCCCACCCACACCCTACCCCTCTCCCCACCCCTCCCACCGCCCCTCTCCCCCACCACACTTTCCCCTCTCCCCCACCCACCTACCCCTCTCCCCACCCACCTACCCCTCCCCCCACCCCACCTACCCTCTCCCCCCACCCACCAGCCCCTCCCCCACCCACACCTACCCTCTCCCCCCCACCCCTACCCCTCTCCCCCCACCCCCTACCCCTCTCCCCCACCCCACCAGCCCTCTCCCCCCACCCCTCCCTCCCCCACCCCACATCTACCCCTCTCCCCCCACCCCACACCCCTCTCCCCCACCCCTACCCTCTACCCCCCACCCCACACACCTGCCCCTCTCCCCACCCCCCTCTCCCCCACCCACACCACCCCTCTCCTTTCAATGCTTCTCCCTCCCCCCTCACCAGCTCCTCCCCACCCTCTCCCTACCCCTTCCCCCCCTCCCCTAACTCCTTCCTTCTCTCCCCTCCCCTAGCTGCTCCCTACCTTTCCCTTCCCTCTCTTTCTCATCCTTCCTCTCCCTAGATGCTCTTTACCTCTCCTCACCCCCTTCCCCCTTCCCTATCCTCCCTCCCTTCCCCATTCTTTCCTCTCCTATCCCTTCCCAGCTCTTTTCTACCCATTTCCTGCTACTGCCCCCCTCCTTGCTCCTCCTCCCCCACCCCTCACTTCCCCTCCTCTACCTCCACCCCACCTCCTCCCTTGCTCCCCTCCCCACACCCCTATCACCCACATCGTATATATCAGTACTACATCAGCACCTTACCTATCTCACTCTAGCCTTTTGTCCCTCACACTACCTATGAGCCATATTGCCTATTATCTACCATCATCCATCTGGTTGATATCTCTCTCTCTCTCTCTCTCTCTCTCTCTCTCTCTCTCTCTCTCTCTCTCTCTCTCTCTCCTTCTCTCCCCCCTACCTCACCTCTCCCCTCTCATCCTATCCCCAATCCCCCCCCTCTCTTTCCCCTCTCTGTTAGGGAGTAGTTGAGTGTGGGTGATCAGTATACGTGTATGGTGAGGACAGTGTTGAGTGTGGGTGATCCAGTACACGTGTATGGTGAGGACAGTGTTGAGTGTGGGTGATCCAGTATACGTGTATGGTGAGGACAGTGTTGAGTGTGGGTGATCCAGTATACGTGTATGGTGAGGACAGTGTTGAGTGTGGGTGATCCAGTATACGTGTATGGTGAGGACAGTGTTGAGTGTGGGTGATCCAGTATACGTGTATGGTGAGGACAGTGTTGATGTGGGTGATGCAGTATACGTGTATGGTGAGGACGGTGTTGAGTGTGGGTGATGCAGTATACGTGTATGGTGAGGACAGTGTTGAGTGTTGGGTGATCCGTATACGTGTGGTGAGGACAGTGTTTGAGTGTGGGTGATCCAGTATACGTGTATGGTGAGGACAGTGTTGAGTGTGGGTGATCCAGTATACGTGTATGGTGAGGACAGTGTTGAGTGTGGGTGATCAGCTCACGTGTATGGTGAGGACAGTGTTGAGTGTGGGTGATCCAGTACGTGTGGTGAGGACAGTGTTGAGTGTGGGTGATCCAGTATACGTGTATGGTGAGGACAGTGTTGAGTGGGTATCACCTCATAAGTCTACACCAAACTTTCCTTTCAAGCTTAATATATGTTAAAGTTTTTTTTGTTTAATTTGTTGTGGTATATTTTTTTTTGTTTTATTAATTTTTTCTTTGTGTGATTTTTATTGTTTTCTTTTTGTTTTGTGTTTTCTTTGTTTAATGTTTTTGTTTCTTTAATGGTCTTATTTTTTTATTTTTTTAGAAACAAATAGTTGTCCTTTAATGTATTATTAATTGATAATCTGTAATTTTTTATTACTATTAACCACCTCCATCTTCCTCTTCTAACGGGGTTGGTTATGGGTTAGGGTTAGGTTGGGTTAGGTTAGGGGTTAGGTTAGGGGTTAGGTTAGGTTAGACTCATTGCAACACTTTCAGTGTTCAAGGACCAAGTCTCTCCTTGACAGTGGTGGAACAGTGTGGCAGAGTGGTGGAACAGTTTGCAGTGTGGTAAAATAGTGTGGTAGTGTGGTGAATGGTGTGGTAGTGTGGTGGACGGTGTGTGATAGTGTGGTGGAATAGTGTGGTAGTGTGGTGGAACAGTTTTTGCAGTGTGGTAAATAGTGTGGTAGTGTGTGGTGGAATAGTGTGGTGGAACGGTGTGGTAGTGTGGTGGAACAGTGTGTGATGTGTGTGGTGGAACAGCGTGGTAGTGTGGTGGAACAGTTTTGTAGTGTGGTAGAGCAGTATGATGGAGTAGTGTGGCAGTGGGTGGGAGGTGTGCAGAATGGAGGGACGGAACCGTGTGGGTGGTTGGTGGATAGTAGGTATGGGCCGGTTGGTTGGGTGATGAGGAATGGTGGAGTAGTGTGGAGGATGGGAGGGATGGACCGTGTGGCCGGTTGGGTTGGGCGGGTGGGGAGGATGGGCGGGTGGGGTGGGTGGGTAGGTGGGGTGGGGCCGTAGTAAGCGAGGCATCTAAGGCAATTGAGAACCCATTGCTCCATGAGGGCCGTGATGAACAACCCCACGGGACACTAAGTTTCAAACCCACCATGCAAGTTCCACCCCCCTCCCACCCCCTCAGATTCCCCCCCCCCCTCTTCAACCTCCCCTCCTCCACCCCTCTCCCCTCCTCCACCCTCCCCCTCCTCCACCCCTCCCCCACCCCTCCCTAACCTCTCCCCCTCCTCTCACCCTGATACCCCGCCGTCTATCTTACTCATAACATCTTTATAATACTCACATACTTCTCATAACTCAAATATGCACATAAGGAGGCTCATGAGGGAGGGAAGTGGATGGAGGAGGAGGGGAAGGGACTGAGGAAGGGCTGGACGCCATAAAGAAGGGTCAGTGAGAGCCATCTGCCGGCGGCCCTGAAAGTGGTGGCCGAATTCCCCGCCTCCCTCGAGCGCCACCTACACTCCCTCCCCCGAACCACATTATCGACCCACACCATCAGAAACAAGGGCTTGTATTCTTAAACACTCAACCCTCAAGGGCTTACTGGAATTATGGCTCTCGTAGTGAAGTAATTATATGAAAGGAAGTGTGAGAGTAATTACGGTAGAGCCAACATGTACAGTATCAGGCGTGTTGTTCCCGGGAGACGCCTTCTGAACCAACACTCATCGCTTCAAGAGTAAAATCGTTGTTCTTTACGTGGTTTTGTTGATCTTTCTATTACTTCAACACTGAGTAAAAATCAGACGTTTACAGGGAATGTTTATGGTCACCAAAGATTGTTTACGTAAATTGATGCTGTATTGGCGTACATGAACCAGACCTATTGACGTCCGCTGCTCAGTTGTCCGTCCATCAACACAATCCTGAAATTAAGTCCGAAATAAAAATATCAATGTCCGTTAACTGTGTTCCGAGACTCGTTCATTTATTCCAGTTTATGTGTCAGTCGCCCACACACACACACACACACACACACACACACACACACACACACACACACACACATATGTTTCCGGCATTAATCGGGAAATATCTGTCAAATGTGATTCATAAGTTGATATGTATTAATGTAAATTCCTTTCATGTTCCGTCACGGTTATCAGCTGGACGGAGTGACTCGAGCGTTGGCGGTTTAACTAACGACCAGGAACAAAAAAAAAACCAGACCAAAATGAATCACAAAACCTGAGGCGTGAGAGACTACCTAAAACTGAGTTCATAATACACGCTGTAGTATAATATTCTCTTTATATTACACAGTATTGGCAGGTTATCGGTATTACAGTAACATAAGAGTATTTATAGGCGGTAAAAGATAGCAGCACTTGGGGGAGAAATATAAATATATATTACAAATCTGGAACGATCATTTACGTGGCCACGCCTCCGAGGAACTATTTCAATATTAGTGATGGATTTGTGGTGGTAAAGAAGTGTAATGGATGGCCGTTTGAGGAGTAATGATGATGAACAGCGGCTTCACCTGTGGTAATGAATGTTGTCTCACAGTCTACTTAACTTAAGGGGTCGCTGGTCCTGGCTATAAGGAGTCTGGCTGTGTTGACTGTAATTTGTCCATCATCTTGTACGGTATAAAGTCTCTAGGTGTCCAGTGTAAAATGAAGTTTTTAATTAGTTCTAAAAATATATTATTTACCTTCTGTAGAGACGTGTTTGTGGTGTGAGGTTTTATTTATATGGTAATTGGTTGATGTTAAACCCCTGAAGTTATGTTATTGTTTATGTCTGTCTGTCTGTCTGACTGACTGTCTGTCTGTCTGTCTGTCTGACTGACTGTCTGTCTGTCTGTCTGTCTGTCTGTCTGTCTGTCTGTCTGTCTGTCTGTCTGTCTGTGGTAGATAATGAGCAGCTCTCTGTGGATATTTCCCCTGGATATTGTGGCATACTTGTGTTGCCTCTTACACTTCCCCTCACCCTCATCTTCCCCTCACCCTCATCTTCCCCTCACCCTCATCTTCCCCTCACCCTCATCTTCCCCCCTCATCTCCCCCTCACCCTCATCCCCTCACCCTCATCTTCCCCTCACCCTCTGTCTTTCCCTCTCATCTTTTCCCTCACCCCTCATCATCTTCCCCCTCACCCTCATCTTCCCCTCTTCCCTCATCTTCTTCCCCTCACCCCTCACCTCTTCCCTCTCATTTCCCTCACCCTCATCTTTCCCTCACCCTCTCTGTCTTTCCCTCACCCCTCATCTTCCCCTCACCCTCATCTTCCCCTCACCCCTCTGCTTCCCCCCCCTCTTCTCACCCTCCCCTCACCCCTCATCTTCCCCTCACCCCCTCACCCTCATCTTCCCCTCACCCTCATCTTCCCCTCTTCCCCTCACCCTCACCTCATCTTTACCCTCATCTTCCCCTCACCCTCATCTTCCCCTCACCTCATCTTCCCCTCACCCCTCATCTTCCCCTCACCCCTCATCTTCCCCTCACCCGCTCCCCCTCTATCACCCCTCACCCATCATCTTCCCCCTCACCCTCACCCCTCATCTTCCCCTCACCCTCATCTTCCCCACCCCTCATCTTCCCTCACCCCTCATCTTCCCCACCCTCATCTCACCCTCATCTTCCCCCTCACCCTCATCTTCCCCCACTCACCCCCTCATCTTCCCCCTCACCCTCATCTTCCCCCACCCTCATCTTCCCCCTCACCCTGCTGTTTCCCATCACCTCTTCCCCTCAACCCTCATCTTCCCCTCTCCTCATCTTCCCCTCCATCATCTTCCCCCTCACCCTCATCTTCCCCTCACCCATCATCACCCTCTTCTTCCCCTCACCCCTCTTCTTCCTTCATCACCCTCTCATCTTCCCCCACCCTCATCTTCCCCTCACCCCTCTGCTCTTCCCCCACCCCTCATCTTCCCCACCCTCACCCTCATCTTCCCCTCTCTTCCCACCCCTCTTCTTCCCCTCACCCTCATCTTCCCCTCACCCTCCTTCCCTCACCCTCATCCCCCCCACCTCACCCCCCCACCCTCTTCTTCCCTCACCCTCATCTTCCCCTCTTCTTCCCCATCTCCCTCTTCTTCCTCACCCTCATCTTCCCCTCACCCTCATCTTCCCCTCACCCTCATCTTCCCTCACCCTCATCTTCCCATCACCCTCTTCTTCCCATCACCCTCTTCTTCCCCTCACCTCATCTTCCCCTCACCCTCATCTTCCCCTCACCCTCATCTTCCCATCACCCTCTTCTTCCCATCCACCCTCATCTTCCCCCACCCCTCATCTTCCCTCACCCTCATCTTCCTCCTTTTCTTCCCTTCACCCTCATCTTCCCCTCACCCTCGCCCCCTCACCCTCATCTTCCCCTCGCCCTTTTCTTCCCTTCACCCTCATCTTCCCCTCACCCTCATCTTCCCCATCTTCCCTCACCCTCATCCCTCACCCCTCATCTTCCCCTCACCCTCATCTTCCCCACCCTCGCCTTTTCTTCCCTTCCCCTCATCTTCCCCTCACCTCATCTTCCCCCCACCCTCATCTTCTTCCCTCACCTCATCTTCCCCCACCCCTCATCTTCCCCTCAACCTCATCTTCCCCTCACCCTCATCTTCCCCTCACCCTCATCTTCCCCTCACCCTCATCTTCCCCCACCCTCTCATCTTCCCCTCACCTCATCTCCTCATCTTCCCCTCACCCTCATCTTCCCCTCACCCTCATCTTCCCCCCCTCATCCCTCACCCTCATCTTCCCCTCACCCTCCCTCATCTTCCCCTCTGCCCTTTTCTTCCTTCTTCCCTCACCTCATCTTCCCCTCACCTCTTCTTCCCCTCACCTCATGCCCCCCACTTTCACTCATCTTCCCCCTCAACCTCATCTTCCCACCCTCATCTTCCCCCTCACCCCTCATCTTCCCCTCACCCCACCCTCTTCCCCCACCCTCATCTTCCCCTCACCCTCATCTTCCCCTCACCCCTCATCTTCCCCTCCCTCATCTTCCCCTCACCCTCATCTTCCCCACCCTCTCATCCTCCCCTCACCCCTCCCCTCTTCCCTCCCACCCCTCATCTTCCCTCTCCTCACCCCTCATCTTCCCCTCACCCCTCATCTTCCCCCTCACCCTCATCTCTTCCCCTCACCCTCATCTCCCTCCCTCATCTTCCCCTCACCTCATCATCTTCCTCACCCCATCTTCCCCCTCACCCCCCCATCCCCTCCCTCCCACCCCTCATCTTCCCCTCACCCTGCTCTCCCCCCCCACCTCTCATCTTCCCCTCACCCTCATCTCACCCCTCTGCTTCCCCTCACCCCTCACCCTCTGTCTTCCCCCTCACCCTCTCCCCTCACCCTCATCTTCCCCTCACCCCTCATCCTCCCCTCACCCCTCATCCCCCCTCACCCTCATCTTCCCCTCACCCTCATCTTCCTCACCCACATCTTCTTCCCCTCACCCTCATCACCCCCTCTTCCCCTCTCATCTTCCCCTCATCTTCCCTACCCTCATCTTCCCTCACATATTTTCCCTCACCTCATCTTCCTACACCCCTCATCCTCCCCTCATCTTCCCCCACCTCATCCTCCCTCACCCTCTGTCCTCCCCTCACCTCATCCCCTCCCCTCACCCCTCATCTTCCCCTCACCCTCATCTTCCCCTCACCCCTCATCACCCTCACCTCTTCTTTCCCCTCACCCTCATCTTTCCCCCCCTCACCCTCATCTTCCCCTCCCCTCATCTTTACATAACCCTTTTCTTCCCTTCACCCTCATCTTCCCTCACCCCTCTTCTTCCCCTCACCCTCATCTTCCCCTACCCTCTTCCCCTCACCCTCATCTTCCCCTCTTGCTTCTTCTTCCCTTCACCCTCATCTTCCCCTCACCTCATCTTCCCTCACACCCTCATCTTCCCCTCACCCTCATCTTCCTCACCTCTTCTTCCCCCTCACCCCTCATCTTCCCCTCTCATCTTCCCCTCCTCATCTTCCCCTCACCTCATCTTCCCCCCACCCCTCATCCTCCCCTCACCCCTCATCCTTTCCCCTCATCCTCCCCTCACCTCACTCCCCTCACCCTCATCTTCCCCTTCCCTCATCCTCCCCTCACCCCTCATCTTCCTCTCCCTCATCCTCCCTCACCCTCATCTTCCCCTCACCCTCATCTTCCCCTCACCCCTCTTCCCCCTTCCCCTCACCTCCCCCCTCATCTTCCCCTCACCCTCATCCCTCACCTCCCATCTTCCCTCCCCACCCTCATCTTCCCCTCACCTCATCTTCCCTCACCCCCTCATCCTCCCTCACCTCGCCTCATCTTCCCCTCACCCCTCATCTCATCTTCCCCCACCCTCATCCTCCCCTCACCCTCATCCTCCCCCTCACCCTCATCTTCCCCTCCCCCTCATTTTCCCCCTCACCCTCATCTTCCCCTCACCTCATCTTCCCCTCACCCCTCTTCTTCCCTCACCCTCATCTTCCCCTCACCCCTCATCTTCCCCTCACCCCTCATCTTCCCCTCACCCTCATCTTCCCCCCACCTCATCCTCCCTCATGTCTTCCCCTCATCTTCCTCATCCTCCCCTCACCCTCATCTTCCCCTCACCCTCATCTTCCCCTCACCCTCACCCCTCTGTCCCCCTCACCCTCATCTTCCCCTCACCCCTCATCTTCCCCTCACCCTCCTCTTCCCCTCACCCTCATCTTCCTCACCCTCATCTCCCTCCCACCCCTCATCTTCCCTCACCCCCTCATCTTCCCCTCACCCTCATCTTCCCCTCGCCCTTTTCTTCCCTTCACCCTCTTCTTCCTCTCATCCATTTTTGAAGTTTATGTATGTAAATGAACAAATGGTGATGATCATAAATTTATAGGTGTGTGTGTGTGTGTGTGTGTGTGTGTGTGTCCGTGTGTCCGTGTGCGTGACAGTAAACAGTACCGCATCTCACCCGTACATTAATTACAGTATTTTTATTACAGTCCCTGAGAGAGAGACCCGGCAGCACCAGGCGAGATATTGGGTTGGTAGTGAAACGTGGGTGGCATAGTGCGAAGAGTTGTTGACTCTCTCTCTCTCTCTCTCTCTCTCTCTCTCAACTCTGTAATAACTTAATATTAGGTTTTAAAATGTCTTAATTATGTGATGGGTTTATATCATGTGTTGTGTTGTGTTTACTTGTCTGTTTGGTCGTTTATGGGTTATAGTAGAATGGATCCTCACCCTTATGTAATTACAAGACATGGAAATTAGTGGAAAAACAAAAGAAGGAAGTAAGTAGATCACAAGAACTAACCTAACCTAACCTAACCTAACGTAACCTAAAACCTAACCTAACCTAACGTAACCTAACCTAACCTAACCTAAAACCTAACCTAACTTAACTTTATACTCGTGTGGTTAAATAAGGCAACAGGAGGCTCAGCAGTCGTGGGGGGTCAGAGGTGTATCAGGTTATGTTATGTTGTGTTATGTATTGACATCTGAGGTCGATTGGTTTTTATGGAACGTTATCCGAGAGTACTGTATTAGTATTAGTATTAGTAGTAGTAGTAGTAGTAGTAGTAGTAGTAGTAGTAGTAGTTTGTTGTTGTTTTTGCTGCCCTGCCCTGCCCTGCCCAATAAACAGATTCCTTATGAGAGATGTTGTGTGGTGACGACATACGTGTACAGGTTAACCCAGGAGGGAAAAGGAAAGGCACTTGTTCATGACTAACAAGTAATCACTTATTTATGACGTTCAGAAAGTCCGTTATAATTATTCCCCTGTGTTAGATACTGCTCTGTTTAGTGTCAGTTATCACATACTTCCTAATATCAGTTATCACATAAGTCTTAGTATCAGTTATCACATAAGTCTTAGTATCAGTTATCACATAAGTCTTAGTATCAGTTATCACATAAGTCTTAGTATCAGTTATCACATAAGTCTTAGTATCAGTTATCACATAAGTCTTAGTATCAGTTATCACATAAGTCTTAGTATCAGTTATCACATAAGTCTTAGTATCAGTTATCACATAAATCTTAGTATCAGTTATCACATAAGTCTTAGTATCAGTTATCACATAAGTCTTAGTATCAGTTATCACATAAGTCTTAGTATCAGTTATCACATAAGTCTTAGTATCAGTTATCACATAAGTCTTAGTATCAGTTATCACATAAGTCTTAGTATCAGTTATCACATAAAAACTCCCCTCAACGTTATAACATTTATATTAATCTTCTGAATGTTTACAGGACTTGTTTTTAATTTCCTTGTGTTGATAAAAATAAACTGGTAATTATCATGTTGTCAGGTGTGATCGGTACGACTATGAAGGTATGTGGATGTGTGGGTATGTTAGTATGTGGGTGTGTAGACCTGAGGGTGTGTTAATGTGTGGGTGTGTGAATGTGAGAGTGTGTGGGTATATGGATGTGTAACGGTAGGTGGGTGTATGGGTGAAGTATGTGGGTGTATGGGTGAAGGGTGTGGGTGAAGTATGTGGGTGTATGGGTGAAGGGTGTGGGTGTATGGGTGAAGGATGTGGGTGTATGGGTGAAGTATGTGGGTGTATGGGTGAAGGGTGTGGGTGTATGGGTGAAGTATGTGGGTGTATGGGTGAAGTATGTGGGTGTATGGGTGAAGGGTGTGGGTGTATGGGTGAAGGATGTGGGTGTATGGGTGAAGTATGTGGGTGTATGGGTGAAGGATGTGGGTGTATGGGTGAAGGGTATGGGTGTAAAGGGTGTGGGTGTATGGGTGAAGGATGTGGGTGTATGGGTGAAGTATGTGGGTGTATGGGTGAAGGGTATGGGTGGAGGGTGTGGGTGTATGGGTGAAGAGTGTGGGTGTATGGGTGAAGGGTATAGGTGTACATCATCAACCAGACATTCTCTCTCCTCTCATTTATATGGGTGAAGAGTGTGGGTGTATGGGTGAAGGGTATAGGTGTACATCATCAACCAGACATTCTCTCTCCTCTCATTTATACACCAGACGTCTCCTAGTTGATGGTATATTGATGCCGTTGATGGAATTACAGGTCACTATCTAACGGTGGTCCAGTACGTCGTGTTGATGATACGTACGACGCGATACGACGCTAATAAGTGGGTTTCAGGTTAGGTTGGGTTTGGTTGGGTTAGGTTAGGTTAGGTTGAATTATGGTGGGATGAGTTGGGTTAGGTTAGGTTGGGTTATTTTATGTTTGGTTAGGTTAGATTTGGGTTGGATTATGTTGGGTGAAGTTAGGTTAGGTTAGGTTGAGTTGGGTTAGATTAGGTTCTGTTCATTTGAGTTAGGTTAGGCCAGGCTAAAGGGGGTTAGATTAGACTAGATTAAGTTAAGTTAGGTTAGATTGATAGGTTAGGTAGATTAGATTTCTTTTTTAAACCAGTTTAGTTGGTTAATTTCTGTTAGTTAGACCTTGTTAAGTTAGATCAATTAGGTTATGTTACGGGGCATTTAATATTTGGAAACAGTGACCTGGAGAGAATTTGAAAATAAAATGAGAAAATCCTGAAAATAAGTCGTGAATTATAATTAAATATGACACCAGTCTGTATAAACAGTCATAGAAAACTGTACCTGAAATCCCAGTAACTGACTGTTGTATTTTGTTGTTGTTAAGTGGTAACTGGGATTTTTACCTTCGTCTCATTATATATTTTACAGTTCAGTGTATTATAATTAAGCAAAGATGATCATTATTTTATTTCGTATTTTTTTTTATTAACGAATGAAGATGAAGTGATTGAAATATTTTGGCGGAGCATTAGATGTTAATTTACGTTCTTATTGATGTTAAAATATCTTGTATAGGTATATAGCAAAATCTTTATATATTTTTTTGTAATTGGAAAATACTTGGCAGAGTTTAAGGTAACGTTGGTGGTTGATAGTTCACTTACTGTTAGCGAGGTGTGGCGGACAATAGTGGGAGGCCAGGTACCGTGTGTAAGCTATATTTACTTTTGGGACCTAATGTAAATACAGTGTTCTTGACTGCTGTATGCTTATATATAAAAATTACAGGCTGTTGTATACTGTATATAGAAAATCACAGGCTGCTGTATACTGTATATAGAAAATCACAGGCTGTTGTATACTGTACTCACATACACCGTATATAGAGTATCAACAGAAACAAATAATTGACTCGTTTATGCAATATCCTGAATTATTAACAATGGACTTAAATTAATATTACAAAATAAGTAATCCGTATAAGTGTTCGTAATCCTGGCATCAGTCTAAGTGAGGTCATATCACCGTAAAGTTACTAATTGATGGAATTTCGTTATATTAGTAAATTCGATATAAAGAATTAATGTTTCCACGTACTTAATACCGGAGTGAGAGGCAGACTGGATCCAACACCTATGATAAGTTCCAGTTTGTGTTCTTATCTTCATCGTTTCAAAGAACCTAAACCTTCTCGGTATCATTGGACGTAAGAAATCCTTGTATCCATGATTAAGTGACTTCATGATGTAAGATATCACAAAAATAAGTCAAAATAGTTTCAATGTGCCGGTCGACTGTACTTCACTTAACTTCAGAACGACTGACAATCAAACAACTAATTAAATCAAATTGTACTGAAATTTTATGAGCTATTTCTGTATTGTTTCCATTTTATTACAATACGGAAATATGAAAAAGGTTAGTTATTTTGAACCTGATAAGTGAAATGGTGGTGGTCGTCACTAGACCCTTGTTCTTTCATGGCGGAGGATCCAAAGAAAGCGGCTCATTTTCGGGGGTAACTAGCGTAGACGGAGCCTTGTTGCTGGTTGAAACATTCACTCTGTATCTTGCATTCACTATTAGTTTTTTTTATCATATTTACCTACTATAATAAATATGAACCGATCGTTCTTTGTAATTTTGTTACATGGTAGGAGGAGATTTATATGAAATATGAATATACAGTAAATATATTGTTTTCTTTCTTAATATCCGTGATACAAATGTTAGCCCACAAATGTTGTAGATCAATATGTTGGTCTCTTGGGCATTAACGCAGGAGGATTTAACTTATATACCAATTCGTACAAGAGTGTGTGTCAGTGTGTTACTTTCAAGAGACAGAACAGGTATCTTGGCGAGCGGATTTAAGAACTTGAGAGAGTAGAGACGTACCTCAGGGGCTGACACTCATGACACCACGTCGCCTGTTAGTGGTGATGGAACTGTACTGATGTAAATTTACCAATAGGACACCAGCTGTGATTGGTTATAAATGATTTATTATTGAGAATTTATACACCCCTAAAGTCATTGTAAATAAGAAAGAAGTGAATGTCAACCAAGACTCGTCCCTTTACGCCAGTGGCGTCACCATCGACACAAAGCATCAAATACAAGTGTTAATTTAGGTTTAGTGGGGCTAGTTTAAGTTAGGCAACAAAATGCAATTAGGAAAAAATTTGTCACTTATTAAATGTGAGGATGTGAGAGTCTGTGTGTGTGTGTGTGTGTGTGTGTGTGTGTGTGTTGGGGGAGCTATATCTATTTATCCTTATGTTATATGATGCAATTTGAAACAGCGACTAAGTTTCCTCGTCTTGTGCACTAAATTCACGCTCATAATAATCCCCGCCATAACTCTCCTCTCTCTTGAAGGCTACAAACTGCTTTCATATGGCCTTCAAAGCATTCATGAAGTATCCTGCATTCATTCTGTCACGGGAACAAACCTCTTTCATTATCATCCTCGTCTGATGAATCGCGTGTGAATTATACGTAAGCTTGTGTATGTTTGTGTATGATCAATCACCCTTGGGCAGTGGGCTGGTGTACAGTTGTGAGGAAGGTGTGTGCTTACAGTTATTGAAGCTAATAGCGTGGTTTGTCACGTGTATGATTGATGACGTGTTTTGTTACGTAGAGTATCTCAAAAAAGTATCTGTCCACACGCTTTATAAAACATTATGAGACCATGGAGGATAGATATTGGGACATGCATTTACTTGGGTATATATTTTAACATAAGTAATACAAAGTGTATATTATTGACGTTTGATTACCAAATGTAGTAGGATCAGTATGCCGCAGAGCCACGCATACCACCCCTCCCGGGACATCATTAGTTGCATGTCCCGGCAGATACTTTTGTTTCGATACTGTACACGTAAGGGAATGGTGGCTGTAATTATAGTCTCATTTGCTCTCCTTATCTCGCCTTGTGACTTATGGAATTTCTTTTTTACGAATTTCATCTGCAACATTGCCTTCATATCTGCAACTGTAAGACTTGTAAAGTTATCCAGTCGACTCCAATAAATAATCACTGTTGTTATCTAAATATATATGTTTCTCATCTTTTACCTTTATTGCCACTTATAAACCGTCTTTGGCATCACGTGGACATTAGCCCGTAGTTTATTTCACCTTAAATTTAACCATCCAAGACCTTTACCTAACCTAACCTCACGCTAGACTAATCGGTCTAACACTCATAGGTAGCGTTAGTGTGTTAATCTTGAGGTGACATTAGCTGGGGGTTAATCTTCAGGTGATCCCGTTGCATTTTTATGGAATAAGTGACAGATGGAGAACAGACCGAGTTTAAAGACGTGGAAGACGGAAGAAAAAAGAAAGTCGTTAAAACAACAACAAAATTTAATGAATTGTGTAGAGTTTGAAAATATTGTTTTTGTCTTTTGGCGGCTCTCTCTCTCTCTCTCTCTCCGTCACACACGAAACAATACAACCACTGCTGACAGAGAAGTCACTTCCTCGCCGTCTCCTGCAGTAGGTCCTCCCACTAGTGGCCGGGACCTGCCATCTGTTACTTCAGCGAGCGGCCCCTGGTAAGGCTTTATGAAGGAGGGGCTGTGAGTGTATGAACTATGAGGTGATATCCATAGTGTTATATGGATAGGAAGCCTTCGTGGTGCTTTATTGTTTGCGTGTGTAGGGGGGATGTGTGTGTTCTGGGTGTGCGTGCGTGATAATATTGATATTAATTGACGGTTTATTGAGAGAAAATAGCTGCCTAACGTTGAAAATACACTATGAAGAAAAATTAATAAATTACATATGGTGACATGAGGTGTGGGACTAATTAGTCAAAGCTTTCAGTACAAAAGAGGAGGAAACACGGGGTGAACATGTGTTTGTGGGGCTGATAGGTTACCCAGTGGCTGGACAGGCTAGTCTTAGCCCTGATGCAGCTGTGGTGTCGGACAGCTGCACGAGGACGTGGATCTCTTCCAAGAAGGAGCCATGACGATGACGAGACCAGTGTACTGGACCACAACACTCGTCCAGGTATCCATAGTCTCGCAGTAAACAAGGACGTGGCGGGTGTCACGTGGTGTTGGCAGGACTTTAAACGTGATGTTGTGCGACCTCACTTGTGCTGCAGTGTGGAGGCCGCGATCTTTGGCTCCTTACCTGCCACATGACGTTATCGACCTCAGTTTGACGCGGCTGCGGTCGGCCTCAGTGGGTTAGCAGGAATTCACTCAAACTAGGTGTGAGAGAGTCAGTGTTGACTCCCCCGACCCATTATGTACCACTGAAAACTGTTCTACACTGTGTCCGTATTGACATTTCACCTTTATGCTGACGTTTTATACGTTGGGTCAGGTCATTCTCTCTCTCTCTCTCTCTCTCTCTCTCTCTCTCTCTCTCTCTCCGTCAGGTAATATTTTGTACGTGTTATTTGATCATTTCTTGGAGTGTTCGCTGTGATATGTTTTATGATTGTGATAATTCGTTTTACTTCATTATCTCTTTTGTTAATTTATTTTAAGTGTACTGTTACCTCACCTTCCTGCCTCGTGTACAGCCAATTTTTCATTGTGCATATGAATGAATAGCGTCATAAAACGCCTGACCTGACCTGACCTGACCTATAGCAGGGTCCACTCATGGTTCTTCCACCCCCACACCCCGGACTGATGTCTGGCGATCACTCACACCCAAACAAGAAGACTAAACAACAACGCTGTACAACAACAACAGTAGACAACAACAATAATAATAACAACAACAACAGTAGATAACAACAACAAACAACAGTAGATAACAGCAACACTGGATTTAACAACAACAGTGAACCAACAACAACACTGGGCAACAACAGTGAATATAACAACAACGCTGTGTACAGCAACAACACGGTAGACAACAACACTAATAACAACAACAACAACAGTAGTAGATAACGACAACAACAACAGTAGATAACAACAACACTGGACAGCAACAACAGTGACAACAACAACACTGGGCAGCAACAGTAGATAACAACAACAACGCTGGGCAACAACAACAGTAGACAACAACACTAACAACAACAACAACAACAGTAGTAGATAACGACAACAACAACAGTAGATAACAACAACACTGGACAACAACAACAGTAGACAACAACAACACTGGGCAACAACAGATAACAACAACAACGCTGTACAACAACAACAGTGAACAACAACACTAATAACAACAACAACAACAGTGGTAGATAACGACAACAACAACGGTAGATAACAACAACACTGGACAACAACAACATAGAACAACAACACTGGGCAACAACAGTAGATAACAACGGCAACGCTGTACAACAACAACAGTAGACAACAACACTAATACAACAACAACAACAGTAGTAGATAACGACAACAACAACAGTAGATAACAACAACACTGGACAACAACAACAGTAGACAACAACAACACTGGGCAGCAACGGTAGATAACAACAACAACGCTGGGCAACAACAACAGTAGACAACAACAACAACAACGCTGGACAACAACGGTAGGCACCAACAATAAAAACAACACTGGACAACAACAACAGTGAACAACAACAACAACAATACTAGCGACTGATTATATTCTCTCAGTCCAGGACGAAGAAGCTGAACTTTAAATCTAAAAGCGAAAATTTAGATTAGGTTATGTTAGGTTAGGTTATAGAGACGAAAGTCCGTTATATCAAGTGTCCGTTAGCTGTGAAGACTCCCATCTAACGTATTATGTGGACTATGGAGAGAGAAGTCCGTTATATCAAGTGTCCGTTAGCTGTAGAACTCCTGGCTCTACCTACGCTGGCTGGCAACACACACGTGGCTCTACCTACGCTGGCTGGCAACACACACGTGGCTCTACCTACGCTGGCTGGCACACACACATGGCTCTACCTACGCTGGCTGGCACACACATGGCTCTAACTACGCTGGCTGGCAACACACACATGGCTCACCTGCGGCTGGCAGCACGTGGCTCTACCTACGCTGGCTGGTTAACACGTGGCTCTACCGCTGGCTGGCAACGCACACACGTGGCTCTACCTACGCTGGCTGGCAACACACGTGGCTCTACCTACGCTGGCTGGCAACACACACGGGCCTCTACCTACGCTGGCTGGCAACACACATGGCTACGCTGGCTGGCAACACACACCTACAGCTCTCTACCTACGCTGGCTGGCAACACACACCTGGCTCTACCTACGCTACTGGCGCTGGCTGGCAACACACCTGGCTCTACCTACGCTGGCTGGCAACACACACATGGCTCTACCTACTGGCTGGCAACACACACCTACGCTGGCTGGCTGGCAACACACACATGGCTCTACCTACGCTGGCTGGCAACACACACGTGGCTCTAACTACGCTGGCTGGCAACACACACATGGCTAGTGTGGTTGGAAAGGCTTGGTGATTTATAGGTGGTATAAATAATGGTATCGATGACCACACATACCAGTGTCCTGCCTCGATAAGTGTGGTATAGTGTGTGGTGTATTGTGTGGTAGAGTAGATAAGTGTGTGGTATATTGTGTGGTAGATATAGTGTGTGGTGTATTGTGTGGTAGATATACTGTCTGGTAGAGTAGATATAGTGTGTGGTAGAGTATATTTTGGGTGGTAGAGTAGATATAGTGTGTGTGGTATATTATATTGTGAGGTAGATATACTTTGTGGTATATTGTATTATGTGGTAGAATACATTTTAGTGTGTGGCAGAGTAGATAATTTATGCCTCTTAAGAATTTAATCATTAAGTTGTATTAAATTACGAATTTAAAGTAATTCACTGAAGTTATAACAAATTCAGATAAATTTTGAGTAAACAATAAACTTTTAAAACATTACTTACAATAAACTTAAGTTGTTGGATGTTTACAATTTATTCAAGTTCAGTTTCATAAGATCAAGTTTTTAATTGAGTAATGTTTTGTTACGTTTTAAGTGTGAAGTTCATTTTGACTTTTGAAAAGTTAAGGAAACAAAGATTAATATTTACTTCAGCTGTAAGACATTTGGTTAAAAACAGAACAAAACAAGAATTACAAAGTTACTGTAACTGTAAATTTTCAGTAATTGACTGAAACACATGGTAGGGTAGGGCAATATGTGCCAAGAAGTGACGATGATAACTTATGTCTGTCATAAAACAAGGCTGGTCAACTTCACACACGGAGAGTTGAAGGCCACCAGTTGGCAGGATATACGCGTATCCGGGCCTAGTTTGTGCTGATTGGTGTTTGCCTACGTGACATCCGGTAGTGTTGTACCTGGTGCTGCTGCCTCTTACACCTGACTCACACACCTGTAATGGGCCCCTGTCTCATCAACAGAACATATTATATAAATGGGTCAATACATCTGATATTATATTCAGATTCACCACCCTGTAACTTTCCACTGGCTATGAGGTGACATGTTCAATGCACGTGATAAGGTGTGCCCACGGGAAGCTGCGTCATACTATGCTGAGTCAAGGCATCAATAGCCGGCTCTCTGGCCACCTGAAGCGAGCAGTAGTTTGATTTCCTTGACTAGAGGAAGACGTTATTTGAGAGCCGCAGTGGATGGCTCCGTCTTCCCTCGAGGGGGAACGACGTACCCATACCGTTCTCCCTCGATGGGTCACTACTCATGAGTCGCTCACAGCAACTTATATCGTAAGGACGTGGCCTAACGTTTATAATACATAAACGCCGTCCCTTTCTCATTCACTCCTATACAGTGGAACTTACGGTCGATCTACACTCAGGAATTATATATACAATCCTTTTATAATAAAACAAGGAACTACCGTTTGGATTTCGTTACTTAAACCCAAATAATAAATATATGTGAACGGCTTGCTTAATTGCACAAGCAGCCGATTCACACCTGACACACACATCTGGATTTGTCTTAGCTGTCCTTGACCAGATTCTGGTCCTAATCTTATCTACCAGACGTAACCTCACACAACAGAGGCCTAGCATAGATTAATAGTTGGCGAGACACTATTTTCAGCAGACGTGAGAATAAACATTGACAATCAGCGTTTGTGATGCCCGCATACACGTGTATTTTATTTGTTTTTCTGTATCTCCTATATAAACATGCTGTCTACTACATCATAGTTTCTTGGTAGATTTACTTTTGGTACAGTTAGGGACAATATTCCAAGAATACTTTTGAAGAGTAGTGTTACGTTCGATACACTTCGCTCGAACAAAACCTGTAAAAAGCAAGGGATTTTTGCAAAACACGTGCTAAGTATTGTGTCCCAATTTAAGCTTCGTAGCTCAAAAAACGATGCCAAATGTATCGCTTGAACAACTAACCTACCGACCACAAACAGAGTAACCACAGCGGATAGAACCTCTGTGTACCTTAGGGCGCCACCTGGAGACGGAACAGGGGAAGGGGGGGGGGAGCATTATACAGTACCTAGTAACATTTAAATCAAAGTCGTGTAAATACGGAGGAATGGGATCTTAAATTCTATTGTTCAACATTTTTCTTTGTATTAGAGTTTTATCATGTTATTACCCGGCAAAATTTGTTATGAAAGGCAACGTTCACCGGCCCATCAACTTAGCAGAACTCTGACCCACCTTTAGTTGCCAGATATTGCCAAGTGTTCAGGGAATTTTGACCGCACCTGTACATACACGCTGTCACCACACGACGAACCCTCTGTACAGCAGGTGGTATAGGAAGCTGTTCAAGGTTGTATACTTCAGCCCAACAGAAACTACACTGACCGTATGTTATGAAGGTAGACTGGTGGATATAGCTTATGTTATATATACAAACTTACAGCAAGGTGTTTCAGTCTAGCTGTGTCTGTGGGTCATATCCTCATTCACTCATTGCACCTCACTACTGTCACACCTCACAACACACTCATCACACTTCACAACACACTCATCACGCCTCACAACACACTCATCACACCTCACAACACACTCATCACACCTCACAACACACTCATCACACCTCACAACACACTCATCACACCGTTCACAACACACTCATCACACCTCACAACACGCTCATCACACCTCACACCTCACAATTCACAACACACTCATCACACCGTCACACACTCACACACCACAACACACTCACAACACACCTCACACACACAACACCCTCACAACACACTCATCACACACTCCCACCTCACACACACATCACACCGTTCACACACCTCATCACACCTCTCACCTCACACATCTCACAACACCTCACACACCACACACACACCACACCAACCTCACACCTCATCACACTCACAACACCTCACACACACCACACCTCAACACACTCACCCACTTACCCACACTCACCACACTCACAACACACCCCCATCACACCCACAACACCTATCACACCTCACAATCACACTCATCACAACACGCTCCATCACATCACACGTCACAACACACCTCACAACATCACACCTCAACACACACACACTCACACACCATCACACTCACACACGCTCACACACCATCACACACTCATCACAACACACTCACCCACCTCATACCACATCCACACCTCTGTTCACTCACACACCTCTAACACGCTATCATCACAACACGCTCATCACACCTCACACGCTCATCACAACAACACACTCATCACACTTCACAACACACTCATCACACCTCACACACACACCATCACACCTCACAACACACTCATCACACCTCACAACACCACACCTCATCATCACACCTCACAACACACCTCATCACACCTCACACACACACTCACCTCACACACCTCCATCACACCTCACAACACCTCATCACACCTCACAACACACTGCACACTCATCACACCTCACACACCCTCATCAACACCTCACAACACACACACTCATCACACCTCACACACCTCATCACTAACCTCACACACCTACACCACACACTCATCACTCATCACACACACTCTCACACCACTCATTACTCATCACACTCACAACACACATACACCTCAACACACTCCACGCACCTCACAACACACTCATCACACCTCCAACACACCACCTCACAACACACTCATCACACCTCACAACACACTCATCACACCTCACAACACACTCATCACACCTCACAACACACTCATCACACCTCACAACACACTCATCACACCTCACACCTCACTTATTACACCTCACTACTGTTATACCGTCAGAGGCCCTGTAATTGGCTTATCATAATTTGCATCTTCTTTTTTTCACTGTTTAATCTATCTTCAATTTTCTTTAAGTGGTAGGGAAGGTGGGGCGGGTTAGGGGAGGAGCAGCACCGATGAGGAAGGGGGTAGGGGAGGAGCAGCGCTGTCAGGAAGAGGGGAGGAGCAGCACCGGCAGGAGGGAGAGGAGGGAAGGGGAGGAACAGCGCTGTTAGAAAGGAGGGGAGAAACAGCACCGTCAAGAAGGAGGCAGGGGAGGAACAGCACCGTTAGAAGGAGGGGAGGAAACAGCACCGTCAAGAAGGAGGCAGGGGAGGAACAGCACCGTCAAGAAGGAGGGAGGGGAGGAACAGCACCGTCAAGAAGGAGGGAGGGGAGGAACAGCACCGTCAGGAAGGAGGGAGGGGAGGAGCAGCACCATCAGGAGGGAGGGAGGGGAGGAGCAGCACCCTCAGGCGGGAGGGAGGAAGGGAGGGGAGGAGCAGCACCGTCAGGAGGGAGGGAGGGGAGGAGCAGCACTGTCATCCATGCGGGTAACAGGGCCAGTCCAGCGTAGTTGTTCATGGATAATGGTAGCCTCGATGCTCCTACAGTTGGTGTCAGGGAGAATACTGGTATTTGTTCTCTTGTCTTCCCAGCGAACTCGGAGGATGAAACGTAGACTACGTTGGTGAAAGTTTTCAAGTGCCCTGAGGTGCCTCCTGTATGTGACCCATGTCTCGCTGCCATAGGTCCTAGGTGCCATTATTCAGACATTTTTGTGGCGGTAATGGCTACTGATGGGGTTTAAACTCACTCTCTCTCTCTCTCTCTCTCTCTCTCTCTTTGTGTGTAATAATGCTAAATATAATTATGTTAAAGATGAAAGAGACAAAGACGTAAACCCTAGCCAACCTGCTCAACAAAACTCTACCAATATTACATTTATAAACCTGTAGAACTTGTTACCTTTTCTCACTCGCTACAGGAATATAATTCAATTACTCTTGATAATTGAACAAAAGTGAAAAACCAAGAAATATAACTCTTTTAAACTTTCTATATAAGAAAAAATGTAGCTTAACTTATCTCCTCGTAAAAGTGAACCAAATAACCATGACAAAAATATTTCCAAGTGGGTACACACAATAATTGAAATAGCCGAGTCATAAAACAGGAACAAAATTTCATACAAAATTATTTATTTAAACTTTCTCCAAATTAAAAAAAAAAAATAAATGTTCGTATAAATAAAAATTACCTTGTAAATTACTTCTTCAAAAAAACTTCTGCAGAGACAAAAAATTATTTATTGCTTTGTTGTGTTTAGTAAATATGATAAAAACTCTTGAAAAATATTATTATTTTGTTATTAATTATTGGAGCGTTGATGATTATAATTCCTATTAATTACTGACCTTAACTGCTAATATGTATTCACTAACTGGAGACTATTAACTGTTCATTTATCTTAATTACTGCAATTAACTACTACGAAATATCCACTAACTTCACCCATTAATAACTCATTTCTACCTATAACTTACTTGCTACTACCAGTAACTGCTAATAACTACCTACTAATTAAACCCCACTAACTGCTATTAACTACATAATGATTAAGCCCAACAAGCTACTAATTGCTGAGTCCTAATTACGCCTCAATAACTACTGCCACTAACTGCTATTAACTACCTACTAATAATAGAAGCTGCGACTTGGGGTAACCAATGCATTGTGCATTTGATTTACGGTTGGACGAAGAATCTCAAGGAATTTACGATTGGTTCTTTCAACAAGGCCATTAGCCTGCGGATGATAAGCTGTGATGAAACTTTGTTGGATGCCGTACTGTCGACATATTTGTGCCAAAAGTTGATTATTAAACTCTAATCCGTTGTCGGAGAGAAGAACCTTGGGGGTAGTGAA
>NW_024744839.1:6800557-6848057 GCF_018991925.1 Homarus americanus | reverse complement strand
GTGGGTGGGGAGGTGATGGTGGTGGTTAGGGAGGAGTGATGATGGTGGGTGGGAGGTGGCGATGGTGGTGGGTGGGGAGGAGAGTCTCACAGAGGGTGGTGGGCGAGGGTAAGGCTGAAGAGTGAGGGTGAATGCTGATGAAGAATGAGGGTGAAGGTTGAAGAGTGAGAGTGAAGGCTGATGAAGAATGAGGGTGAGGGCTGAAGAGTGAGGGTGAAGGTAGAGAATAAGAGTGAGGAAGGAAAATAAACAATCACCCCCCTGACCCCTACATACAGTACAGGCAGCTGGTGCTCTGATGAAAGACGGTCACAGTTTCCCCCACACAAGCGATACAACACGAGGCTAGATGACCCACCTGGCCTTTAACCCGCCGACTAGAGACAGTGTAAGGCAAACTGAGCCACCAACCAGATGCTAATGATCCCTGTGTCCTGAAGAACTAATGAATAACTGGATTTAGAAGGCAGGTGTGTGTGTGTGTGTGTGTGTGTGTGTGTGAAATAAAAGGTGGAGACGTGGCAGGTAGGAGTGTGTGTGTGTGTGAGAGTCGAGGTTTTGTAATGTGCAGGAGGAGGGAAGCTGTTGCAACACTTGTGACGTTAAAGGCGATTACACTCCCACGTCTACCTGTAGTGTACAGTTAGATACGTCATCTTTATATGCATCAACTCCTACAGGTGAGAGAGAGAGAGAGAGAGATTTTTTGTCCTGATCAGCCACTATCTTAAAGTTGAGGGAAGTGAATTATTTTTTACTCAACAAAATGTCTGGTTTGAGTTCAATCGTCCCTACACACAAACTGTATTTCAGCCTCTTGCACTATACTATTGCTGTGACGTCACGACCGTAAGTTAGCTGATTGCCAATAGGAGAGTCATGATTTATCGCTTCTTTATTAATTTATAATCATTATTTTTTCAGTGTAGAATTTATTAATATTTTTGTATGTAATAGTAGGTAAACCGCCATTAATATCTTCTGTACTTGATAATGAATAAACAATAAAGACCAATAAATGCCTCTTAATATTCAACTAAAATTAACCACAATGGATAATTATCAACTTTATATCCCGACTCACCTGGTAACGTGTTAATAGTCCTATATATTAATCCCATAATGTGTACAGTCCTCTGGTGTAGTGGTCATATGTAACACCAACAATAACTAAATAAACACAAGTAATTTAAATGATTATATAGACGAGTATTAATTAGCTGTGTCCTTGGTTATAATAGAGAAGTAATTTCAAATTATTATTCTTGTGATGTTAGAACCAGCTTTTGTTCTTTCATTTGCTCGTTCAAAAGCAGATTATAAAGGTTTAATGGCTCAATAATACTCTCCATAGCTTAATAACAGTGTGTTCTTGGTGTCAGTATTACATAGACATAACACTAAGCAGTATTACATAGAAATAGAACTCATGTAGGATCTATATTAAAATAATATTAAGTGTAATTTAATGTACAGTCGGGGTCAAAAGTCCTGTCAACACTACTACTGCTTCACCAACCCCAAGATTCAGACTCATGAACCCAAAGCCTCCGTGGACCCGAAGCCTCAGTGTCTCCCGCTTTGGGTTCACAGTCTCAGTCTTGTTTTTCGTGAAGGAGCAGGAGAGGCGACACTACTTTTGACCTCGACTATACATAAACTCGATAATTAATAAGATAAACTACTAATGAAGGTTCTGTTGTCTCTCCTGCATGGATATTAGTCATCACAGGGACACACTATAGTATTTGGCAGAGCTATTGACATCTTAGATTGATTAGAAATTACACAGATAATAATTAATAATCTCTCATAATCTCTATTTGTTGATGAACTGGTGTAATTTCTAACCTTGGTATGCACTTAAAGACCTTAGTTGTTGACGTGTAGTAATAACAACGTCAGAAAACACTTTGGTTATATTTATAAAACAATAGTAGAATATATTTCCTTACAACAATGTGTATGTGATGTTTGTTTTTTATTATTTCCAGGTTTCTCTGTGATAGCAAGAGTCATGTGGTAGATCCTTGTTATGTACGAGTATGTAGTTATAGATCTCAACCTCGTTAATAGCGTTATGTTATGCGTAAAGCTTTAATAGGTAAACACTCGCTCCAATAAATATCTTTACCGAGGGCTCCGATGAATTTCAAAATGAACACACCGACTTCTGTTGTCTCGGTAGGGTTGTCAAAATCCTTCGTCTGTTGTGTCATATTGTCTCACACAAAATCGTAAAGATATTATTTTGAAGCGTGTATCATGATGTACCTAACCTGACCTAACCTAACCTAACCTAACCTAACCTAACCTAACCTAACCTGACCTGACCTGACCTGACCTAACCTAACCTGACCTGACCTGACCTAACCTAACCTAACCTAACCTCATCAGAAAAAAAAGTGAATAGTGACTTAATTTACTTCTTGACGATCACGACCTCTCACCCTTTCAAGAAGTTGGGAGACTGCCACCTGAGGCTCATAACGGGTGATGTAGCAACCCCCCACCCCCCCACCCAGGCTGTTGTGGTGAAGAGACCCAAGTGTAAGACAACAGGTGATAAGAGAGACCCAGTGTAAGACAACAGGTGATAAGAGAGACCCAGTGTAAGACAACAGGTGATAAGAGAGACCCAGTGTAAGACAACAGGTGATAAGAGAGACCCAGTGTAAGACAACAGGTGATAAGAGAGACCCAGTGTAAGACAACAGGTGATAAGAGAGACCCAGTGTAAGACAACAGGTGATAAGAGAGACCCAGTGTAAGACAACAGGTGATAAGAGAGACCCAGTGTGAACAGCAGGTGATAAGAGAGACCCGGTGTAAAGACCAACGAGTGATAGAGAGACCCCAGTGTAAGACAGCAGGTGGAAGTAAAGAGAGACTAGTGTAAGACAACTTGAGTGATAAGAGAGAGAGAGACCTAGTGTGAGCAACAGGTGATAAAGAGACCCAGTGTGGAGCAACAGGTGATAAGAGACCCTGGTGTAAGACAACAGGTGATAAAGAGAGAGAGACCCAGTGTAAAGACAACAGGTGATAAGAGACCCAGTGTAAAGACAACAGTGATAAAGAGGGCCAGTGTAAGACAACAGGTGATAAGAGAGACCCAGTGTAAGACAACAGGTGATAAGAGAGACCCAGTGTAAGACAACAGGTGATAAGAGAGACCCAGTGTAAGACAACAGGTGATAAGAGAGACCCAGTGTAAGACAACAGGTGAAAAGAGAGACCCAGTGTAAGACAACGGGTGATAAGAGAGACCCAGTGTAAGACAACGGGTGATAAGAGAGACCCAGTGTAAGACAACAGGTGATAAGAGAGACCTAGTGTAAGACAACAGGTGATAAGAGAGACCACTGGCAAAGACAACAGGTGATAAGAGAGACCCAGTGTAAGACAACAGGTGATAAGAGAGACCCAGTGTAAGACAACAGAGTTACTATGTTACACAAGTTTACGTGAAATATTGATTTTAATACTGGATAGAGGAGGGAATCTTGACCTTAGAGCCACGACGCAGTATTTTCTGACCTCTGACCTCTAATGCTGCACATCCCAGACTACTCGCTGTGTCTAACAATACTCTACCATGCGAAATATATGTTCAACGCTAAACTGTATACTATCTGTGTGACGACCTCTGGGTGTTGTGGAACTCTCAGCGGCTCTGTGTTATAATGGTTTACTTCATTATTACATTAATTGATTTACTTAAATAGTGCACATAAGTCAAACTAGTCCACTTCATTGTTGTTCCTTCAACATCTAATCATAAACTCGACTCCATCTCCCAGGGTACCTCTCCACTTCCCAGTGCCTCTCCACCTCCCAGGGAACCTCTCCACCTCCCAGGGTGCCTCTCCACCTCTCAGGGTGCCTCTCCACCTCTCAGGGTGCCTCTCCACCTCTCAGGGTGCCTCTCACCTCTCAGGAACCTCTCCACCTCCCAGGAACCTCTCCACCTCCCAGGAACCTCCCCTCCCAGGAACCTCTCCACCTCCCAGGGAACCTCTCCACCTCCCAGGGAACCTCTCTCCATCTCTCAGGGCCTCTCCACCTCCCAGGAACCTCTCCATCTCCCAGGGAACCTCCACCTCCCAGGAACCTCTCCACCTCCCAGGAACCTCTCCACCAGGGAACCTCTCCACCTCCCAGGGACTTCTCCACCTCCAAGGAACCTCCTCCCAGGGAACCTCTCCACCTCCCAGGGAACCTCTCCACCTCCCAGGAACCTCTCCACCTCCCAGGGAACCTCTCCTCCCAGGCCTCTCCTCCCCGGGGCCTCCCACCTCCCGGGAACCTCTCCACCTCCCAGGGAACCTTTCCACCTCCCAGAACCTCTCCACCTCCCAGGGAACCTCTCCACCTCCCAGGAACCTCTCCACCTCCCAGGGAACCTCTCCACCTCCCAGGGAACCTCTCCACCTCCCAGGGTACCTCTCCACCTCCCAGGGAACCTCTCCACCTCCCGGTACCTCTCCACCTCCCAGGAACCTCTCCACCTCCCAGGGAACCTCTCCACCTCCCCAGGGAACCTCCACCTCCCAGGGACCTTTCCACCTCCCAGGGAACCTCCACCTCCCAGGGAACCTCCCACCTCCCAGGGAACCTCTCCACCTCCCAGGAACCTCTCCACCTCCCAGGCCTCTCCACCTCCCAGGGACCTCTCCACCTCCCAGGGAACCTCTCCACCTTCAGACCTCTCCACCTCCCAGGAACCTCTCCACCTCCCAGGGTGCCTCTCCACCTCCCAGGGAACCTCTCCTCCCAGGAACCTCTCCACCTCCCAGGAACCTTTCCACCTCCCAGGGAACCTCTCCACCGTCCCCTCCCAGGGAACCTCTCCACCTCCCAGGGAACCTCTCCCCTCAGGGCTCTCCACTCCCAGGGACCTCTCCACCTCCCAGGGAACCTCTCCACCTCCCAGGGAACCTCTCCACTTCCCAGGGTCCTCTCCCTCTCAGGTGCCTCACTCCCAGGGACCTCCACCTCCCAGGAACCTCTCCACCTCACGGGACCTCTCCACCTCCCAGGAACCTCTCCCCTCCCAGGAACCTCTCCCACCTCCCCAGGTGCCTCTCCACTTCCCAGGTACCTCTCCACCTCCCATGGAACCTCTCCACCTCCCAGGAACCTCTCCACCTCCCAGGTCCTCTCCACTTCGTCCTCTCCACCTCCCAGGAACCTCTCACCTCCCAGGAACCTCTCCACCTCCCAGGGAACCTCTCCACCTCCCAGGGAACCTCTCCCACCTCCCATGGAACCTCTCCCAGGGCCTCTCCACCTCCCAGGAACCTCTCCACCTCCCAGGAACCTCTTCACCTCCCGAGGAACCTCTCTCCACCTCCCAGGAACCTCTCCACCTCCCAGGGAACCTCTCCACCTCCCAGGGAACCTCTCCACCTCCCAGGGAACCTCTACCTCCCGTGTAACATGCCAGATCTGATTCCTTGGTATAGTATTCCCATAACCTCAGCGGCGTTGATCTCGAGTAAGTGTATTTACCCAAGGCATCAGACACCAAGGCAGTGATTGTTGGTGTGATAGTAAGAATTATAGATCCAGGGAGAAACTTATTGGTTGCAGTGGAGGTTGTAGTAGTAGTGGAGGTAGTAATAGTAGTAGGAGTAGCCGCAGTCGTCGTAGATGTAGTTGAAGTAACACACGAGAAATCTAAGTTAATTTTTTATTCGTCTGTATCTCAATTTATCAGTAATTACTAAGTTACATTACCAAGTCAATAAATCTCCGCACAGTGGCCACAAAACCAGTTAAAAAGAACAGTAAGCAAACACAACTATTACACTGATTGCGTCAACAATATCAATTTCAACACTAACTCAACTCTAGTACAATAACTGAAGAGGGTCGACATACTCCACAAACAAGTACAATTTCAGCTTGAGTCTCAGAGCTCAGGGTAACAGCCTGAGAAAAGTCCTTGGTTTACACGTGAAGGCAGAGGCAGGAAGTTAATGATTCACACTAAAGCCACAAACGACGCAATAAACATGAGACCCTGGAATTTAGATGAAGTAAAGGCAATAGTTGAACATGTTGACGCAAGACACGCCTACAGGCTCCACGTGTAGCCAGTTACCACACTACCCCTAAAACACCTTGACTGATTTACCAGCAACCGCAGAGAAAATATTTTACCATTTGTCTTACACCAAAAACACAGCCGTTTTCTATAGTCGCAGAATTGCAATCCCCAAATAAATCAGCCTGATCACCTAAAGATTAACCACCCAGTTACCCAGTTAATATTATTCTTTACTCTTAATAAGTTATTAGAGATGTTACTTGAGTGTTAATTTGAGTGTCAGGCGTCAACACTTGCGGCCACGTCAGGTCACATATCACCCCTTTCCTTCAGTAGGTTATTAATTAAACTCCATCTGTGCATTATAAAGACCTACACCTTAAACTTTATTTTTCATCTCAAGTGTCACCTCATTATTTTCTATTCAAGTGACGTCTTATTTTTTCTTCAATTGTTAACTCATTTCCTCCCATTTTTCCTTCGTCTCGTTTAATTTTTCTCCAAGTGTCACCTTAGGATTTTTCTCGTGTCACCTCATAATTTCTTTTAATATTAACTTATATATTTTCTTCGTGCTTCTCCTCATATTTCTTTTGTATTGCTTCATTTTCTTCGCTTCACTTCATTTTTCTTCCTTCACCAGATATATTTCACATTTATCTATCTTAACTGTAACCTCAATTATTTTATCTTTTTTTCCAGGTAAGTGACTCAGGGCAGTGGCGACTTCATCCAGCAGTTCTGTCTAGTACATACAGTGAGTAGAGTGGAGTATTATGACGGACCACAGGCGTGTTCTGTCTGACACCAACACCTGCGGGAACAACCACCTCCTACATCTACACTCACTCAAATGTTTCGAAAGAGAGAGAGTGTGGATACAGCGCTTACCTTCTGTCCCATTGGTCCTTGGTTTTCGCTTAGGTCACCCCAGGTCACCCCAGGGCACCTCAGGTCACCCAGCTATAAACACGTACTGTAACTAGATTTTAAGTCAGAGGAGTGTAGGCGGTGCCACTATCTCTTAGGTCATCAGGTCTATGGAACCAGCTCTCACTCCCCCAAAAATATTAAATTACTTTCTCTCTGAAACCTTCTGACAGTTTTCTTAATTTGAAAGGAATTTTCTAAAACGGTCGTTATTTCCTCGTAATTTAAGTGAAGCTTTCTGAAGGTAACCATTAACTTTATATTAATTTGAGTGAAACATTCTGAGATTATTTACAACTTTCTCATCATGTGAGTGAACCTTTGTGAGAGTCAGTCTGTAAATTTCTCTTGATCTGAGTGAAACTTTCCGGGTCATCGCGGAAATGATTATATAAGTGAAGATTGACAAAAATTAGTTAACATCCTAATGAGAAAAAAAGAATCACGTGTTCGAAAAACGAGTCATAATACTTTGTGAACGACTGAGGGAAGGTCAGTCATACTTTTATTGTAATACTTCTGGGTTTTATAATTATAATACTCACTTATATAACTATAATGTGTATGAAGGCAGGTGTGGTTGTGCCTAATTTACTGTAGTGTACACATATTACGCTTACCTGAGCAAGTGAGTAAGTAAATGTTTGTGTACGATAGTCTAGTGTTTACTCTCAGGTGGCCATAGTTAATGTATGTATGTATGTATGTATGTATGTATGTATGTATGTATGTATGTATGTATGTATGTATGTATAGTACCTGTCTACCTGTCTGTTTGCCTATTGATAACCATGTATATAATATTAATACATACAAATCAATAGTTTCATACATAGCCTAGCGTAACCCAACCATCTTTGTGTATAATTTGGATCATTATGATGATAACAGCGTCTTAATGAAACGGGGCAGTTTTATTGTAAACGATTTAATTTTCAATAAGTTGCAGCAATAAAAGAAGACTGTCTATATTTTTAAACCTTCACCAGCTATATATAATATATATATATATATATATATATATATATATATATATATATATATATATATATATATATATATATATATATATATATATATATATAATATATATATATATAACGAAGAGGAGAACCAGGGTAAACACAAACATCTTGACCATGTGGGTTTCTTTTAATCGCTAACGTTTCCGAAATAATCGTTTTCCATCATCAGAGCCTAAAAGCACAAAAGCTTTCCACGTAACATGTCTATTGCTGAAGTTATATATATATATATATATATATATATATATATATATATATATATATATATATATATATATATATATATATATATATATATATATATATATATATACTGTACACACACACTTATGAAGTGCGTGCGCGCGCGCGCGCGTGTTTTCAGCTACGGGACAACTCCGTCGCACTTGTCAAGGCACTAATGAGACTCCCCACGGCCTGTGTTACCTCGACAACCATTGGTCAGTCCTGCCGGGAGCACACACACACCATCCCCCTCACCTACAACCCCCCATCCCCCCCTCACCTCCCCCCCCACCCTCTCACATCCCCCCACCTCTGCACCTCCCCCACCCTCTCCCTCTCCCCTCACCTACCCACCCACCCTCTCTCTCCCCCACCCCTCACCTGCCCCCCCACCCTCTCACTCCCACCACCCCCACCCCACCCCAACCCCCACACACACAAACGACTCTTTTACTGACTGCAAATTTGTTTTGATAAGCTTTTTCCCAATTCCTCCATTCATCGGTGCAATCAGTTTACAAAGCAATTGTTTCCGCCAGTGTCTGTGTGTAGGTTCGCCCGGCGATCTTCTGCCCCAGTGCACAATCCCTGGCAAAATAACAGCGGTATCTGGCTGGCTCTCTGCACAAGGCCTCTCCGCTTACTGTTTTCTCTCTGATTCCTGGAAAACACGTGAACAATATATTCTGATTTCTTATGAGTATATTAGATGAGTTGGCCTGAAGGTTCATCGTCTGTGTTCTGAACCTTGATGAGATGTAAGGCTGGCTGCAGCACACACACACACACACACACACACACACACACACACACACACACACACACACACACACTGAAGCCACAAGAGAAACCCTGCTCGCTGAAAATATGTCGACTAATCCACCATTGGGATCAGCGTAAACAATTTTGCTCTGACTGTACCGCCCTTCAGGATTTATTGAACAGTCTCCAAACTGGGCCACCAACAACCATGTCACCATCAACCATACCAAGACCATGGTTATGCACATCAACCTCTCCTCCGACGTTGTCCCCCCTCCTTCCATTACTTTAGGTCCCAACACACTCCAGGTTGTAGATTCCACTAAGCCCCTCGGCGTCACTATAGACAACAAACTAATTGCAAACCACACGTCAGTGAAGTTGTCAAATCCTCCAGTTTCCGTCTCTACATCCTCTGCCGACTCAAGTCCCTCGGAGTTACTGCGCCTGAGCTCCTCAGTGTTTACTCAACATTCATACTTTCCAAGCTCACGATGCCTCCCTACCTGGGCCTCCTCCTAAATGCCACACAACGTAAACACCTAGAAAAAGTGCAAAAGATGGCATGCAAGATTATTCTCTCCCTTCCTACTCCACATATCAAGACGCGCTCAACACACTGACCCTCTAGGCTCACTGACCATCACCACGACCCCATCTGCAAATTTGGTGAGAATCTTCTGCCATCCTCGACACCGGCTCCTACTACCACCAGAGTCCTCGTCCGAGAATTGCTGTTCGACACCACAACCGCATCCAGCCCATACGAGCACGGACTGATCGCTATAAGAACAGCCCAGTCCTAACCATTATAAAATTATCAATAACTTGTAATCAACCAGTGTATTCACTCCCAGTCAATCTTACTTTTGCACTGTCACTATGTTGAAATGCCATGTAGTTTGAGCTTCTCCACCTAGTTATTATATATCTTGTATCACTTACGTTACTTGTATATTATTTGTAAATCAAGAGACCCATTCCCCAATTATGTAACTGAATATTTTCAGCCTTATGGCTGCCATGCTCTTTCAATAAACCGTTAATTATTATTATTATTATTTTTTATTATTATTATTATTACACACACACACACACACACACACACACCACACACACACACACACACACACACACACACACACACACACACACACACACACACACACTGAAATACCTAAACATAAACACACATACAAATAAAGAGCATTTCGATTTCCATATTCACAAATTCACATTGAAATACGACTGGGTGACCAACCAGGTACATTCTGAATCAGGTAAAATAATGAGTCAACTGGGTCACACCTTGACACAGGTAAATGATGGGTCACTGGGTCACACCTTACACAGGTAATGATGGGTCACTGGGTCACCAACACAGGTAAATGATGGGTCCACTGGGTCACACCTTGACACAGGTAAATGATGGGTCCTGGGTCACCTTCACGTAAATGATGGGTCACTGGGTCACACTAACACAGGTAGTGGGTCCACTGGGTCACACCTTGACACAGGTAAATGATGGGTCCACTGGGTCACACCTTGACAGGTAAATGATGGGTCCACTGGGTCACCTTGACACAGGTAAATGATGGGTCCACTGGGTCACACCTTAACACAGGTAAATGAGGTTCACTGGGTCACACCTTAACACAGGTAAATGATGGGTCCACTGGGTCACACCTGACACAGGTAAATGATGGGTCCACTGGGTCACACCTTAACACAGGTAAATGATGGTTCACTGGGTCACACCTAACACAGGTAAATGATGGGTCCACTGGGTCACACCTTACACAGGTAAATGATGGGTCTGGGTCACACCTTAACACAGGTAAATGATGGGTTCACTGGGTCACACCTAACACAGGTAAATGATGGGTCACTGGGTCACACCTTGACACAGGTAAATGATGGGTCCACTGGGTCACCTTGACACAGGTAAATGATGGGTCCTGGGTCACACCTTAACACAGGTAAATGATGGGTCCACTGGGTCACACCCTTAACACAGGTAAATGATGGGTCCACTGGGTCACACCTTAACACAGGTAAATGATGGGTCACTGGGTCACACCTTGACACAGGTAAATGATGGGTCCACTGGGTCACACCTTGACACAGGTAAATGATGGGTCCACTGGGTCTAACACAGGTAAATGATGGGTTCACTGGGTCACCTTAACACAGGTAAATGTGGGTCACTGGGTACACCTTACACAGGTAAATGATGGGTCCACTGGGTCACCTTAACACAGGTAAATGATGGGTCCACTGGGTCACACCTTGACACAGGTAAATGATGGGTCCACTGGGTCACACCTTAACACAGGTAAATGATGGGTCCACTGGGTCACACCTTAACACAGGTAAATGATGGGTCCACTGGGTCACCTTGACACAGGTAAATGATGGGTCCACTGGGTCACCAACACACAGGTAAATGATGGGTCCACTGGGTCACACCTTGACACAGGTAAAGATGGGTCCACTGGGTCACACCTTAACACAGGTAAATGATGGGTCCACTGGGTCACACCTTGACACAGGTAAATGATGGTCCACTGGGTCACACCTTGACTGGGTCACACCTTAACACAGGTAAATGATGGGTCCACTGGGTCACACCTCACAGGTAAATGTGGGTCACTGGGTCACCTTAACACAGGTAAATGATGGGTACTGGGTCACACCTTAACACAGGTATGGCGTCACACGGAAATGATGGTCCACTGGGTCACACCTGACACAGGTAAATGATGGCCCTGGGTCACACCTTGACACAGGTAAATGATGGGTCACTGGGTCCACCTAACACAGGTAAATGATGGTCCACGGTAAATGATGGGTCACTGGGTCACACCTTAACACAGGTAAATGATGGGCCCACTGGGTCACCCTTAACACAGGTAAATGATGGGTCCACTGGGTCACACTAACACAGGTAAATGATGGGTCCACTGGGTCACACCTTACAGGGTAAATGATGGGTCCACTGGGTCACACCTTAACACAGGTAAATGATGGGTCCACTGGGTCACACCTTAACACAGGTAATGATGGGTCCACTGGGTCACACCTTAACACAGGTAAATGATGGGTCCACTGGGTCACACCACACAGGTAAATGATGGATCCACTGGGTCACACTCTCAGGGTAAATGATGGGTCCACTGGGTCACACCTTAACACAGGTAAATGATGGGTCCACTGGGTCACCTTAACACAGGTAAATGATGGGTCCACTGGGTCACACCTTAACACAGGTAAATGATGGGTCCACTGGGTCACACCTTAACACAGGTAAATGATGGGTCCACTGGGTCACACCTTAACACAGGTAAATGATGGGTCCACTGGTGTCTGGGTCACACCTTAACACAGGTAAATGATGGGTCACTGGGTCACACCTTGACACAGGTAAATGATGGGTCCACTGGGTCACACCTACACAGGTGATGTCCTGGGTCACACCTTAACACAGGTAAATGATGGGTCCACTGGGTCACACCTTGACACAGGTAAATGATGGGTCCACTGGGTCACACCTTGACACAGGTAAATGATGGGTCCACTGGGTCACACCTTAACACAGGTAAATGATGGGTCCACTGGGTCCACCTGAGTAAATGATGGGTCCACTGGGTACACCTTAACACAGGTAAATGATGGGTCCACTGGGTCACACCTTAACACAGGTAAATGATGGGTCCACTGGGTCACACCTTGACACAGGTAAATGATGGGTCCACTGGGTCACACCTTACACAGGTAATGATGGGTCACTGGGTCACCTAGGTAAATGATGGTCACTGGGTCACACCTTGACACAGGTAAATGATGGGTCCCTGGGTCACTGACACAGGTAAATGATGGGTCCACTGGGTCACACCTTGACACAGGTAAATGATGGGTCCACTGGTCACACCTTAACACAGGTAAATGATGGGTCCACTGGGTCACACCTTGACACAGGTAAATGATGGGTCACTGGGTCACACCTTGACACAGGTAAAGATGGTCACTGGGTCACCTTAACACAGGTAAATGATGGTCACTGGGTCACACCGTATGATGGGTCCACTGGGTCCACGTACACAGGTAAATGATGGGTCCACTGGGTCACCTAACACAGGTAAATGATGGGTCACTGGGTCACACCTGACACAGGTAAATGATGGGTCCACTGGGTCACACCTTGACACAGGTAAATGATGGGTCACTGGGTCTTTTGTCACTGGGTCACACCTTAACACAGGTAAATGATGGGTCAACTGGGTCACACCTTAACACAGGTAAATGATGGGCCACTGGGTCACACCTTAACACAGGTAAATGATGGGTCACTGGGTCACACCGGTAGGGCTACATTAACACAGGTAAATGATGGGTCCACTGGGTCACACCTTAACACAGGTAAATGATGGGTCCACTGGGTCACACCTTAACACAGGTAAATGATGGGTCCACTGGGTCACACCTTGACACAGGTAAATGATGGATCCTGGGTCACACTAACACAGGTAAATGATGGGCCCACTGGGTCACCTTAACACAGGTAATGATGGTCCACTGGGTCACGCTCACAGGTAATGATGGGTCCACTGGGTCACACCTTGACACAGGTAAATGATGGGTCCACTGGGTCACACCTTAACACAGGTAAATGATGGGTCCACTGGGTCACACCTTGACACAGGTAAATGATGGGTCCACTGGGTCACGATTGACACAGGTAAATGATGGGTCCACTGGGTCACACCTTGACACAGGTAAGGGTGGTCGCCACAAATAACGTGCTGCTACGTAATCCTTTGTCCTGAAGGGTGTGGTGGGTGGTTGGTGCGTGTGATCCAGGGTCGAGGCGCCTGCACTGGGCCTCGCCTCGGGCTGGATACATTAGTCAGGGAAGGAAGGCTTAGCACGATCAGCCTAAAGTTCTACACTGCTCCGCTCTGGTGAATGATAACAAGGACAATGTGATACGGGTGAACATAATATTGATTACTGTCCAGTCTTTGTTGTTGTGTTGTAAGGGCAGAGATCCTGCCCCGGCGTCCACTGTTGTGAGGGGAAGTAGGAGGGAAGTGAGTCTAATTATAAAGTACGTGTAGAGGTGTCGGCTGATCCCTCACTCCTGCAGCAGGTGTATTGTTGTGGTCACCCACACCTGTGTAGAGTTGTGTCTCCTGCAGCAGGTGTATTGTGGTGGTCACCCACACCTGTGTAAGTTATTGTCCTGCAGCAGGTGTATTGTGGTGGTCACCCACACCTGTGAAGTTATTGTCTCCTGCAGCAGGTGTATTGTGGTTACACCTGTGTGGTGTGTCTCCTGCAGCAGGTGTGTGTGGTGGTACCCCACCTGTGTGGTGTGTGTCTTAGGTGTGTGTGGTGGTCACCCACACCTGTGTGGGGTTATTGTCTCCTGCAGCAGGTGTGTGTGGTGGTCACCCACACCTGTGTAGAGTTGTGTCTCCTGCAGGGTGTGTGTGATCACCCACACCTGTGTAGAGTTATTGTCTCCTGCAGCAGGTGTAGTGTGATGGTCACCCACACCTGTGGGGATTATTGTCTCCTGCAGCAGATGTAGTGTGTCACCCACACCTGTGTAGAGTTATTGTCTCCTGCAGCAGGTGTAGTGTGATGGTCACCCACACCTGTGTAGAGTTATTGTCTCCCAGCAGGTGTGTGTGATGATCACCCACACCTGTGTAGAGTTATTGTCTCCTGCAGCAGGTGTAGTGTGATGGTCACCCACCTGTGTGTGGGATTGTGTCTCCTGCAGCAGGTGTAGTGTGATGATCACCCACACCTGTGTAGGGTTGTGTCTCCTGCAGCAGGTGTAGTGTGATGATCACCCACACCTGTGTGGGAGTTATTGTCTCCTGCAGCAGGTGTTGTGATGGATCACCCACACCTGTGTAGAGTTATTCTTCCTGCAGCAGGTGTAGTGTGGTGGTCACCCACACCTGTGGAGTTGTTTCTCCTGCAGCAGGTGTATTGTAGGTCACCCCACCTGTGTAGAGTTATTCTTCCTGTGTGGTGTGTGTGTCACCACACCTGTGTAGAGTGTTTCTCCTGCAGCAGGTGTAGTGTGGTGGTCACCCACACCTGTGAGTTATTGTCTCCCTGTTGGTGGTGATCACCCACACCTGTGTGGAGTTATTTTCCAGCAGGTGTTGTGTGATCACCCACACCTGTGTAGGTTATTGTTCCTCTGCAGCAGGATGATCACCCACACCTGTGTGGAGTTATTGTCTCCTGCAGCAGGTGTATTGTGGTGGTCACCCACACCTGTGTGGAGTTTATTGTCTCCTGCAGCAGGTGTAGTGTGATGGTCACCCACACCTGTGGAGAGTTATTGTCTCTGCAGGTGTGTCACTGTAGAGTTATTCTCCCTGCAGGGGTGTAGTGTGATGATCACCCACACCTGTGTGGAGTTATTTCCCAGCAGGTGTTGTGGTGGTCACCCACCTGTGTAGAGTTATTGTTCTGCAGCAGGTGTATTGTGATGGTCACCCACACCTGTGTAGAGTTATTGTCTCCTGCAGCAGGTGTATTGTGATGGTCACCCACACCTGTGTGAGAGTTATTGTCTCCTGCAGCAGGTGTGGGTGATGGTCACCCACACCTGTGTAGAGTTATTGTTCTGCAGCAGGTGTTGTGATGGTCACCCACACCTGTGTAGAGAGTTATTGTCTCCTGCAGCAGGTGTAGTGTGATGGTCACCCACACCTGTGTAGAGTTATTGTCTCCTGCAGCAGGTGTATTGTGATGATCACCCACACCTGTGTAGAGTTATTGTCTCTGCAGCAGGGTGTGATGATGACCACCCACACCTGTGTGGAGTTATTGTCTCCTGCAGCAGGTGTATTGTGGTGGTCACCCACCCTGTGTAGAGTGTGTCTCCTGCAGCAGGTGTAGTGTGATGATCACCCACACCTGTGTAGAGTTATTGTCTCCTGCAGCAGGTGTATTGGGTGGTCACCCACACCTGTGTAGAGTTATTGTCTCCTGCGGCAGTGTGATGATCACCCACACCTGTGGTTGTCCTGGGTGTGTGGTGGTCACCCACACCTGGAGAGTTATTGTTCTCCTGCAGCAGGTGTATTGTGATGATCACCCACACCTGTAGAGTTATTGTCTCCTGCAGGAGGTGAGGTGGTCACCCACACCTGTGAGAGTTATTGTCTCCTGCAGCAGGTGTATTGTGATGATCACCCACACCTGTGTAGAGTTATTGTTCTGGTGTATTGTGGTGTCACCCACACCTGTGTAGAGTTTGTTCCTGCAGCAGGTGTATTGTGGTGGTCACCCACACCTGTGTAGAGTGTCTCCTGCAGGTGTATTGTGATGATCACCCACACCTGTGTGGGAGTTATTGTCTGCAGGTGTATGTGGTGGTCACCCACACCTGTGTAGAGTTATTGTCTCCCCAGGTGTGTGGTGATCACCCACACCTGTAGAGTTTGTCCTGCAGGTGCAGATGACCCACACCTGTGTGAGAGTTATTGTCTCCTGCAGCAGGTGTAGTGTGGTGGTCACCCACACCTGTGTAGAGTTATTGTTCCTGCAGCAGGTGTCTGTGGTGGTCACCCACACCTGTGTAGAGTTTTTGTCTCCTGCAGCAGGTGTATTGTGGTGGTCACCCACACCTGTGTAGAGTTATTGTCTCCTGCAGCAGGTGTATTGTGGTGGTCACCCACACCTGTGTAGAGTTATTGTCTCCTGCAGCAGGTGTGTGTGGTGGTCACCACACCTGTGTGTAGAGTTATTGTCTCCTGCAGCAGGTGTATTGTGATGGTCACCCACACCTGTGTAGAGTTATTGTCTCCTGCAGCAGGTGTATTGTGATGATCACCCACACCTGTGTAGAGTTATTGTCTGCAGCAGGTGTGTGGTCACCCACTGGAGTTATTTTCCTGCAGCAGGTGCAGATGATCACCCACACCTGTGTGAGAGTTATTGTTTCCCTGCAGCAGGTGTATTGTGGTGGTCACCCACACCTGTGTAGAGTTATTGTTCTGCAGCAGGTATTGTGATGATCACCCACACCTGTGGAGTTGTCTCCCTGCAGCAGGTGTATTGTGATGGTCACCCACACCTGTGTAGAGTTATTGTTCCCTGCAACAGGTGTGTGTGATGATCACCCACACCTGTAGAGTTATTGTTTCCTGCAGCAGGTGTATTGTGGTGGTCACCCACACCTGTGTAGAGTTATTGTCTCCTGCAGCAGGTGTATTGTATGGTCCACCACACCTGTGTAGAGTTATTGTCTGCAGCAGGTGTATTGTGATGGTCACCCACACCTGTGTAGAGTTATTGTCTCCTGCAGCAGGTGTATGTATGGTCACCACCTGTGTAGAGTTATTGTCCCTGCAGCAGGTGTATTGTGATGGTCACCCACACCTGTGTAGAGTTATTTGTCTCCTGCAGCAGGTGTAGTGTGTGATGGTCACCCACACCTGTGTAGAGTTATTGTCTCCTGCAGCAGGTAGTGATGGTCACCCACACCTGTGTAGAGTTATTCTCCTGCAACAGGTGTATTGTGGTGATCACCCACACCTGTGTAGAGTTATTGTCTCCTGCAGCAGGTGTATTGTGATGGTCACCCACACCTGTGTAGAGTTGTTGTCTCCTGCAGCAGGTGTATTGTGATGATCACCCACACCTGTGTAGAGTTATTGTCTCTGCAGGTAGTGATGGTCACCCACACCTGTGGAGAGTTATTGTTCCTGCAGCAGGTGTATTGTGATGATCACCCACACCTGTGTAGAGTTATTGTCTCCTGCAGCAGGTGTAGTGATGGTCACCCACTCCTGTAGAGTTATTGTCTCCTGCAGCAGGTGTATTGTGGTGGTCACCCACACCTGTGTAGAGTTATTGTTCCTGCAGCAGGTGTATTGTGGTGTCACCCACACCTGTGTAGATATTGTTCTGCAACAGGTGTATTGTGATGATCACCCACACCTGTGTAGAGTTATTGCCCTGCAGCAGGTGTATTGTGGTGGTCACCCACACTGTGTAGAGTTATTGTCTCCTGCAACAGGTGTGATTGTGATGATCACCCACACCTGTGTGAGAGTTATTGTCTCCTGCAACAGGTGTAGTGATACCCACACCTGTGTAGAGTTATTGTCTCCTGCAGCAGGTGTATTGTGATGGTCACCCACACCTGTGTAGAGTTATTGTTCCTGCACAGGTGTATTGTGATGATCACCCACACCTGTGTAGAGTTATTGTCTCCTGCAGCAGGTGTATTGTGGTGGTCACCCACACCTGTGTAGAGTTATTGTCTCCTGCAGCAGGTGTATTGTGGTGGTCACCCACACCTGTGTAGAGTTATTGTCTCCTGCAGCAGGTGTATTGTAGGTCACCCACACCTGTGTAGAGTATGTCTCTGCAGCAGGTGTATTGTGATGGTCACCACACCTGTGTAGAGTTATTGTTTCCTGCAGCAGGTGTGTGATGGTCACCCACACCTGTGTAGAGTTATTGTCTCCCAGCAGGTGTAGTGTGATGGTCACCCACACCTGTGTAGAGTTATTGTTTCCTGCAGCAGGTGTATTGTGGTGGTCACCCACACCTGTGTAGAGTTATTGTCTCCTGCAGTGATGTATGGTCACCCACACCTGTGTAGAGTTATTGTCTCCCAGCAGGTGTATTGTGGTATCACCCACACCTGTGGGAGTTATTGTCTCCTGCAGCAGGTGTATTGTAGGTCACCCACACCTGTGTAGAGTTATTGTTTCCTGCAGCAGGTGGTGTGATGGTCACCCACACCTGTGTAGAGTTATTGTCTCCTGCAGCAGGTGTAGTGTGATGGTCACCCACACCTGTGTAGGAGTGTTGTCTCTGCAGCAGGTGTAGTGATGGTCACCCACACCTGTGTAGATATTGTCTCCTGCAACAGGTGTGGTGTGATGATCACCCACACCTGTGTAGAGTTATTGTCTCCTGCAGCAGGTGTGATTGTGGTCACCCACACCTGTAGAGTTATTGTCTCCCGCAACAGGTGTAGTGTGATGATCACCCACACCTGTGTAGAGTTATTGTCTCCTGCAGCAGGTGTGTTAGGGTCGTCACCCACACCTGTGTAGAGTTATTGTCTCCTGCAACAGGTGTAGTGTGGTGGTCAGTAATAAAACACGTTGTACTGTGAAAAGTACCGTCTGGTGATCTATTAAATGAACAGACTTTTGTGTTGCCTTGTTTACATTTAATTGTGTCTCGTGTATGTAAATATGTATGTATGTATGTAAGTATGTATGTATGTAATGCATGTATGTATGTATTGTATGTATGTATGTAATGCAATATGTGTGTGTGTGTAGTAACTTACTCTATATTATATAACTAACAGTATGAATGTTGTTGTGTACCCTGAGCAGTGTATCGGCTGTGTACCCTCTAAGGTGTGTGGCGGTGGAGGGCAGCACACAGGAGACATGATCCAGCAAGGTTGAGGTGGTGGGGGTGTTGTGGGGGGGTGGGGTGAGAGAGGGTTAGATGGGGGTGGATGTATTGTCGTGTCGTCCGCTCCTGTTAAAATGAAAGCCAACCAGCCCTTACTATTGTTTTGAGGAAAAAATTAACTCCTATTATGTTTACCTTAATTTATTCTATTGATCATCCTGCTCAGTATAACACAATACAGTATAACTCAGTATTGATCACCACAACACTGACCTGCAGGGTATTTTTTGTGGATTCATATGTCAGTGTTATAATACAGATAGGTTTAGTCATTACGAAGAAAAAATAAATAAAAATAAATTGCATAGAAATGAGATTATTGAACTGGAAAAACCTGAAGATGTGGTTAGGTTAGGTTAGGTTAGGTTAGGTTAGGTTAGGTTAGGTTAGGTTAGGTTAGGTTAGGTTAGGGGTTAGGGTTAGGTTAGGTTAGGCTGGGTTGGGTTATTTAGTCTTCAGGTGACCCGCGGAGTCTTTGTTACCATAAAGTTCAACATGGAGTATTAATATCAGGGAGAGGAACACTTTTATTTTTGAGCACTTTTTTTACCACACTCGAGACACTTCACATCAGCAAAGTCAAGAAGGTCACATCTTAGGCAGATTATGCCACAGTTAATTATATCACAAGATCCATTATTATGATGGTACGAGTATTATACCCTGAGTGTACATCCAGTCCCATCACCTCTGCATACCCAGCCCCATCACCTCTGTACACCCAGCCCCATCACCTCTGTACACCCAGCCCCATCACCTCTGTACACCCAGCCCCATCACCTCTGTACACCCAGCCCCATCACCTCTGTACTTCTGTACACCCCATCACTGTACACCACCTCCTGCACCCAGCCCCATCACCTCTGTACACCCAGCCCCATCACCTCTGTACATCATTATACTGTAGACGATAGAGTGATGTAGAGCGTCCTGGTGATAAGAGTCTATGTTGGCTGGCCTCCGTTATGACTCCCTGTTGGTCGTGTGGTGAGGGGAGGAAGGTGGGGCGTGTGGGTGAGGGGAGAGAAGGTGTGGGTCGTGGTGAGGGGAGGAAGGGTTGTATGGTGGAGGGGAGGAAGGTGTGGGTCGTGTAGTGAGGGGGTGAAGGTGTGGGTCGTGTGGTGAGGGGAGGAAGGTTGTGTGGTGAGGGGAGGAAGGTGTGGGTCGTGTGGGAGGGAAGGTGTGGGTGTGGGGTGTGGAGTGTGGTGAGGGGGAAGGTGTGGGTCGGGCGAGGGGAGGAAGGTGTGGGTCGTGTGGTGAGGGGAGGAAGGTGTGGGGCGTGTGGGTAGGGGAGGGAAGGGGCGTGTGGGTGAGGGGAGGAAGGTGTGGGTAGTGTATGAGGGAGGAAGGTGTGGGTTGTATAGTGAGGGGAGGAAGGTGTGGGCTGTGGTGAGGGGAGGAAGGTGGGGACGTGTGGTGAGGGGGGAAAGGGGTGTGGGTGTGTGGGTGAGGGAGGAAGGTGTGGGTCGGGTGAGGGGAGAAGGTGGGGGCGTGGTGAGGGGAGGAAGGTGGGGGCGTGTGGTGAGGGGAGGAAGGTGTGGGTAGTGTGGTGAGGGGAGGAAGGTGTGGGTCGTGGTGAGGGAGGAAGGTGTGGGTCGTGTGATGAGGGGAGGTGGGTCGTGTGGTGAGGGGAGGAAGGTGTGGGTCGTGGTGAGGGAGGAAGGTGTGGGTCGTGGGATGGGGGAGAAGGTGTGGGTCGTGGTGAGGGGAGGAAGGTGTGGGTCGTGTGGTGAGGGGGAGAAGGTGTGGGGCGTGTGGTGAGGGGAGGAAGGTGTGGGTAGTGGTGAGGGGAGGAAGGTGTGGGTCGTGGTGAGGGGAGGAAGGTGGGTCGTGATGAGGGGAGGAAGGTGTGGGTCGTGTGAGGGGGAGGAAGGTGTGGGGTCGTGTGGTGAGGGGAGGAAGGTGTGGGTCGTGTGTATGAGGGAGGAAGGTGTGGGTCGTGTGGTGAGGGGAGGAAGGTGTGGGTCGTGTGGTGAGGGGAGGAAGGTGTGGGTCGTGTGATGGGGAGGAAGGTGTGGGTCGTGGGGGGAGGAAGGTGTGGGTGTGGTGAGGGAGAAGGTGTGGGTCGTGTGAGGGGAGTGGGCCGTGTGATGAGGGGAGGAAGGTGTGGGTCGTGGATGAGGGAGGAAGTTGTGGGTCGGATGAGGGAGGAAGGTGTGGGTCGTGGTGAGGGGAGGGGGTCGTGAGGGGAGGAAGGTGGGGTCAGCCATGACGAATTAAAAAACACGCAAGAAGAAAAGGAGGAGGATCACACACACACACACACACACACACACACACACACACACACACACACACACACACACACACACACACACACGGTTCGCCCTAGTTGTGTCCACACTCCCCACCGCCGACACTGACTGATGTGTGTGGTGGTCAAATATTCGCTCGCCACACTGAACCTCTGCTAGTCTGGGTCGACGTGTATGAATTACTATAGACCTAGATTTACTGCACACACACCCACACACACACACACCCACACCAACCAATACTACGACTTTGCTATTATTCGGAACCGAGTATGACGATCATCCAGCTGTGATACAATGATATGAGTTATTAATGATTTCAAATTCTTTGGTGAGCTCCGAGGTGACTCTGAGGTATATACAGGATCGGCGGGGCTCTCCACAGATGTTGCTACTTCTAGTGCGAGAGGGGTGTCTTCCCGGCGCTGGAGCTTGTCTGCCTCGGTATGCAGTCTATGCAGTCTGGCAAACTCGAAAGTATTGACACCTTCTCGTGGAGTTCTTCTCCAAGTGTTACGGCGTGAAGTAATTGTCTCCCAGGTGAGGGGGTCGATTTGGCACTTTTCCAGGTTTGTCTTAAAACTGTCCTTATACCGTTTCCGTTATCTGCAAACGTTACATTTACCATTCGTTAGGTGACTGCAAAGTAGCTGCTTTGGCAATCTACTGTGGTCCATGTGAGTAATATTGCCAGTCCAACATATTCGTTCGTGGATAATGGTAGTCTTGATGTTCCTACTGTTGGCGTCAGCTAGAATACTGGAAATTGTTCTCTTCTCTTCCCAGCAAACTCATGGAATGTAGACTACGTTGGTGAAAGTTTTAAAGTGCCTTGACGTGCCTTCTGTATGTGACCCATGTCTCGCTGCCATACAGCAGGGTGGGGAGGACCACTGCTCGATACACATGCAACTTTGTAGTTAATTTCAGCTCCCTACAGCTGAAGACACAGTTATGGAGTCTGCCAAAGGCGTGAGATGCACATCTAATCCGATGATGAATCTCTTCATCGATGTCCGCGGTGGTGGACAGGTGGGAGCCAAGATACTGGAAGTGGGTAACATTAGAGAGGGTAGTACTGTTAAGCCGGTTGAATAGTGGAGCTGTGGTTGAACCAGGGTCAGGCTGAAAGAGAAACTAAGTCTTACGTGCATTCACCTCAATGCTGAAGTGTGCATACGCATCTGTGTAGGTGTTCAGGATTTCCTGTAGGTCGCGTTCAGTGTAAGCGACGAGGATGAGGTCATCTGCATACTGAAGTTTAATGATGGAAGCGGCCGACACCTTTGTTCCTGCCTGGAGTCGTATTATGTTAAAAATTCCCTTCACCCGGTACTGGATGTCCACCCCGACGGCTAAATTGGCACTGGCACGAGTAAGGAAGGCAGCCAAGAAAATGGAAAAGAGAGTTGGTGCCAGTACACACCCTTGTTTAACTCCCGTTTGGATGGGGGAAGAACTCAGACTGGGCGTCATTGTGCAGGACACTACGGTTCACGCCATCGTGGAGTTGCCTCACAATGGCAATGAATTTTTGGGGCAGCCAAACCGACTGAGGGTCCGCCAGAGGGCTTCCCTGTTGACCGAATCGAAGGCCTTAGTAAGGTCAATGATGGCCATGTACAAGTCACGAAGCTGTTCTCTGCACTTTTCCTGTATTTGGCGGACAGCAAAGATCATGTCAGTGGTGCCACACACACAAACACACACACACAATCGTGGATATACACATTATTAATTTTACACCTATATAATACATACATACATACATAGGAGAGGCAACAATCAACTTTCTTGGAATCTTGCAGACAGAGAGTCAGTCAGTCAGTCATGACCTGCTGTAACTATCTTATAATTGTGTATAGTGACATGTAACTTGCATACACTGTCCCATAACTGTATGTACAGCCCTTCTCTCCTCTCCTAGGGGCCACTGGTAGACTCAGGAGGCAGGACACCCGAGTCACGGGATGAAAATTTTAGCACAAAACCACCATTTGTAACACTCCAAGAGTTTTACTTATTCCATTTACTTACCAGTGCGTGAATATTGTATTAATTAAGGGGCGTTTGCTTGTTTCTTTCTTTATTTAGTTATTTAACATTTGCTTACTTTTGTTCTACCGATACTGGAGTCGTCCATCTAATGCCGGGAACTCCTTATTGTTATTATATTAGTTAAGGGAAATTTAAGGAGATATTTATGTTTATTTATTCAAACACAATAAGTGATCTGAGGTTATATGTCTTATTCCTATTCCTGACTCAATATACCGTGAGGAGCTTCTCTTTATAACAACCTCATTACAGGGCAACACCCGCCAAGCTTACCGCCCTCATACTGCTATCGCTCAACGGGAGATCCCCGACCACACCACACCACACCACACCACACCACAAGCTTTACTGACTTTGGAAATCTAACATTATATTTTAGTTCTAAGGAGTATATTCTGAGTTTCCAATCAGAATCTGTTTTTCAAAGATTCTTTAATTACTTTTTCACTGATTGGCTAGTTTACAAGATCGGAGGAGCTAATTCGTGGCACTTGGTGTAAGGTACCGGGTGCCCCTTTGAGAGTGACGAATGGTGACGAATTAGCAGATTTTCCCAGCTGACAGGTTTATCACAGGGACAGTATCACGTTTCCTCTCTCCCCTTCTATCGCAGATGTGGACGGTCATCGTGGGCGTCCCTTTTATTACAACCCAACTTTAGATAGGCTCACAAACTTCACATTTAGAGTGAAGTGAAGGGCTGTCGAATGTACCGTCGTCAACATTTCCCCTTGTGTACCGAAATAATTTACAGTTCGTTCAGTCTACTACATCCACACTGCCCATAAACGGGGCACTCGCCCGGTGTAAAGAAACTACTTACTCAAGATCTCAGACTTCACTCACCTGCACTTTGATATTTCGCTATATTATATACGATAATATTAATACATACGATCACAACACTTTGTGGGTAAAAATAAATCACAATATATTTAGTAAAGTAATAAATAAATAAGTAAATAAACGAATAATTAATTAGATGAATTAGTAAATAAGTGATAAGCATGCGAGTAAGTAAACAGGTAATACGTATATAGTAGATAAGAAGTTAAACAGATGAATAAATGAATAAATTCGTGAGTAAATAAATCTACCAGTAACCAAATAAGTAGATGATACATAAACAAATAGATAAATAAATTAATATAAAGAGTGCAAGACGCCTTCATAAAACACAGGTAGTGGTCACTGTTGTTTAGCACCAGGCTGTTCCTTTACACCTGCAGGTTTGTTTACATTGAGACGTAGCATGGGATGAGGGGGGGGTCTCAGGGAGTGTTTTCTAAGGGTGTGATATTTCAGGGGTGTTCTCTCGGGGGTCTTGTACTCTCAGGGGGTATTCTTTCGGGGAATTTTCTTTCATGGGTTCTTCTATCCTGAGGAGAAAGGGGGAAGGGGGTTGCTTGGGGCTGTGGAAAAATAAATAAATAAAAGTTCAGACGAAAGAAAATTAGTATATTATAAAAACGAGGAAAATGAATTAAAAATACGATAATAAATAGAATATAAGAACAAAGATGATGAGTAAAGGGTGAAAATAATTAACATGATAAAATATAATTACACAGAAACAAAGGTAATTATTATAATGACAAAAGTAAGAATAACAAAATTATACCTCTGTCTATTAATCTGTCCATCAGTATACCTGTCTATATATTAACCTATCAGTGTACCTGTATATATAGTAATCAGTCTACCAATATACCTGTCTCTTTACAAATCTGTCTCATAATACCTATCTACCTGTATCTAGTAATCTATCAGTATACCTGTCTATTCATCTATGAGTGTACCTGTCTATTCATTTTTACTATCCCCGTCCATTTTCTTCTATGTTCCTTTTTCTATTCCTGTCTCGTCTACTGTTCTCTAAGGGGGGGTGGTGATCTCTCAGGGGGGTCTCTCAGTTTATCTCCTGACATACCTCTCTTGTCTCTTATTTTTGTCTCTTTCACTCTCTCTGTTTACGTTCATTCCTCCCCTTTTATTTATCAGCCATTTTCTTGTTATCTGTTTATCTTTCAGTCACGGTGTATGTCAGTGTTTCTCTCTCACTCTCTCTCTCTCTCTCTCTCTGTGTCGGAGGTGAGCTTAACCAGGGATGGTGGGGATAACGCAGCACATGTCCTCGTGTTGTTGGTCTGACGGATCGATACGGCAGGACGTAAATAATACTAACTAAATATCGTCCACAAACCCAGTAACGAGTCACGATAGTTCACTGTAAAAATAACTCTCAAGGAAGGTGGGCAAAATGGTAAAAATATCGGGGTGAATTTTGGGGGAGTTTTGGTGGCGTGGTTATTTGGCCCCGCCCACCCAAAGCTGCGGTCTAGCGCACTCTCTCTCTCCCCCCCCCCTCCACCACCACCTCAGTTGGCCGCCAGGTGTCGCCCGGTCCAGCACACCACCACCCACCAGCGGACACGTTTTGTTTATATCCACTTCCCTCTCTCCCTCCCACCCACACTTATTCCCTGGGGGGGGATTACACGCCGGCGGCTCTCCTGGCGTCCGTCCTCGCTCTCCTGCAGGTGGAGCGGACACGAGTTAGTCGGAGTGTTTGTGTGTGCGCGTCATACTGCTCGCTTTTTTTTATATTGGTGGGTGTGTTTGTTCAAGGAAGTGACCTTTTACGTGGTTAATGAGGATCTGCTGTGTGTGCTTCTATGACGTGGAAACAGATCGATTTTGTTGGCCTTTAGCACAAGGGGCTTCGTTGTGTGTGGCAACAACTTCTATTCAAGTTAAACAACACAGAAAACGTGAGGCACATTCAAAATACTGTAGACCAATGAACTGCGGCTGGACTTGAAGTGCAAAAAGAGACCTCGTCAACACAACTTGTGAAGGCACCAACGAGGAACACCACATGTGCTGGTGGACACAAGTTAATGTTTTAGTGAGAAGTTTATCATACTGGTGTTTGTTTATGGTGGTGTTATTATGTGCAATTATGCAGCTGATTACTGCAGTGACTATACATTATATACATATATACATTTGTCTGCTTAAACATATGTCTGTGAACAGGCCAGTATATTTATATATGTTTGTATGTGTTTGTTATGTACTATACAAAACATTCCATTTATTGATCCGACAGTCGAGTTGGGGAGTTGTGAGATCTGGGGTTAAATCACAGCTGGTAAACAGAACTTAATGATCCTCTCGACGAAATCCAATAAAGAAGTCAATCACAGGTCGACTCTCGGAGTTTCTCAAGGGAGCGATTACCAACTTTTCTGCTGCAGAGGTTGGCTCCGTTGGTTCCTCCCCGCCCCCCTCTCTCTCTCTCTCTCTCTTTTCTCTTGCCTCCATTCTCTCGCTCTCTCCTCCCTCCCTCCCTCCCTTCTCTCTCTCTCTCCCTCCCTCCCTTCTCTCTCTCTCTCTCTCTCTCTCTCTCTCTCTCTCTCTCTCTCTCTCCTTCCCTTCTTTCTCGGTCACTCTCCTACCCCTTCCTCCCTCCCTTCTCTCTCTCTCCTACCCTTCCTCCCTCCGTCCTCTGACTCACCAGCGACGCCCACATACCCCCTCCCCCAGTGGTTCTCATACCGTATTCAGCGAGCGTGGAAACCCACACCAATTCTCATGACGATCTATACTAATTTACTCCACTTTGTTGTTTCACCCACCGTCTAAGATCGATGACTTGTTGTGGCCCACTTGTCGTTATCGTCCTTGACCCGCGGCGATAGCGAAGGGGGTAGTGATATTCGAGGTGGGGCAAGATAGCAACGGAGGTGGTGATATCCGAGGCGGGGCACGATATTGTAGGGGGTGGTGATGTCCGAGGCGGGGCACGATATTGAAAGGGGGTGGTGATATCCGAGGCGGGGCACGATATTGTAGGGGGTGGTGATATCCGAGGCGGGGCACGATATTGAAGGGGGGTGGTGATATATCCGAGGTGGGTACGATAGCAAGATGGTTGGCGGTAGTAGTTATGGAAATGGTATTAGTATAACGTAGATAGTGGCAGTGATAGCGATGGCTGTGATTAAGATGTGGCTAATTGTGAAAGCGATGACAGTGGCTATGAAAGTGAAAACAGTGGAGACTTGTGATAACGAAAACACTCTTGTAGTGTGGAAAACAGTGGTTATGATATGGACATGATATGGACATGATAACGATGACAGTAGCTACGATAACAAAATAAATGGCTAGGAAACGATGAAAGTGGACCTTGATAACCCTGACAGTGATTATGATAACGACTACTGAGGCTACCCATGACAACGACTACTGAGGCTACCCATGACAACGACTACTGAGGCTACCCATGACAACGACTACTGAGGCTACCCATGACAACGACTACTGAGGCTACCCATGACAACGACTACTGAGGCTACCCATGACAACGACTACTGAGGCTACCCATGACAACGACTACTGAGGCTACCCATGACAACGACTACTGAGGCTACCCATCACAACGACTACTGAGGCTACTCATGACAACGACTACTGAGGCTACCCATGACAACGACTACTGAGGCTACCCATGACAACGACTACTGAGGCTACCCATGATAACGAAACCAACCAGTGGTCACGTACATAACAATAATAGGTGTACAGCAGAGAGAGAAGCACCTGCAGAGGCGTTACATCACCTGCAGCCTATACCTGGTGTTTTAGTACCTGACTCAACGATTGGCCTCACCTGGCTCACCTCTTACCGTCGGCTGGATATATTTATACCTTATGATCGATGTTAATAACTCGTGGCGACTCTGGGGTCCCTACGGCAGTGTGTGGGAGGGATACAGGTGTGTGTTTATTTACCTGTGTTGTGGCGATAGTAGTTAGGGTGTTGTGGGAGATGGGTGGATTGATGTGTTTCGGATCACCTGAAGATTAAGCACCTTAGTTTATTTCACCTAATGCTTAAACATCCTAACCTAACCTAACCTAACCCCCAGGTAACACTAGGTTGTTTAATCATCAGGTGAAATAAGTTAGGGTGTCTAATCTTCAGGTAATCCGGTGTCTTTAATCATTGTCGTGTTGTGTCCAGTATTACAAAGCCTTAACCATGCTCTTAAGCCTTTCTGTGTAGACCTGCGTCTTGACCCATGACCTGTAGACCTGTGTCTTGACCCATGATGTGTAAACCTGTGTCTTGACCTATGACCTGTAGATCTGTGTCTTGACCCATGATCTCTAGACCTGTCTTAACTCATCTATAGACCTATGTTTTAACCCATGATATCTAGACCTGTCTTGACCCACGATGTGTAGACCAGTCTTGACCCATGATGTGTAGACCAGTCTTGACCCACGACCTGTCATCATTCACGACCCAGTGACCACGGCCTGACCCACAACCTGTCTATTTTATTCACTTACGCCATGGCCTACGACCTTTCATTCTTATTGACCCACGTCTTAACCCACGTCTTAACCCAGGCTTTGACTCCCTCCCAACCCATGTTTTAGCCCGCCTCTGACCCACGGCTGACCTACACCACGTCATACCTCGATATACTAGTGCCAGTCATTTGTGCTCAGGAAGATTCTACTTCACTAACTCACTCACTCTTGCACGCACATACGCACTCATACACTAACTCACTCACTCACTGGCTCACTCAGTGACTAACTAAGAGAATTTTCTGGCCATTCCTCACTAACGCAGCCTTGGATCATGTTTGGTCACTTATACACGAGACAACTACTAATATTATCAACAGTTAGGGTATAAATCCTCCCATTTACGTTGATACAGTTTAACAGTTTATAAAGACAAGAGAAGAAATAGATTCATGTCCCTCAGATTTAACACAAAAAAATATTATGCGTTTCATATTTGTCAACTATGAATAAAAATGGAAAAAAAAATTACGTTTATTACCAAAACATTACGCACCTTAAAATATTTCTAATTTCATTCCTATGTTAAAGTTTTGTGATGTTAATGATAAATCTCCCTGAGTTAATGTTGTTGTTGTTGTTTTGTTTTTCTTGGGGGGGGGGGTGCAATAATGTGTGTTGATTTTAGTTGAGAAAAATATATATTAGTGTGTTGGGTGGAGGCCTCTCACACCTCTTTCCACAGTCTTGGGTCTTGTTGATATACGTGGAGGTGTATCAAGTTCCTGTATACAGATTAATGTCATGTATTCATCAGTCAGACCTTCTGTGTGTATCTCACCTCGTGTATTGTCTAGCTGAGGATCTCCTTAGCTCACCTTTGGTCTGCTCTTGTTATATGACCTGCCACGTCACCCAGCCCCCTCACCCAGCCTCCTCACCCTGCCCCGTCACCCTACCACGTCACCCTGCCCCGTCACCCTGCCCCGTCACATAGCCCCGTCACCCTACCACGTCACCCTGCCCCGTCACCCTGCCCCGTCACCAGCCCCGTCAGCCCCGTCACCCGTCACCAGCCCGTCACCCTGCCCCGTCACCCTGCCCCGTCACCCGTCAGCCCCGTCACCCAGCCCCGTTACCCAGCCCCGTTACCTAGTCCTATATTATTGTCCTGGTAGTGATATCGTCTACCTTGGTGTGAGATCTTGACCATTCGTGTTGTTTCCTGTAGTTTCGTTTAATGTCTTGTGTACATCTGTCTGTGAATAGCTTTGATTTTTGTGTCACTTTTGTATTCAGTTGTTGTGCCTCAAGTCCATAAGTCAACAGATACAGATTTCTCGTGTAAACAAAGAGTTAGTCCTCCAATGACCTTCCTTCCACTGCCCACTCCTTTCATCTGGCCAAAATGATCTTCATTTAATGACACCAACTTCTTCTAGATTTATACAGTTGAATTTTTTAACCTGGTAATTTTTTTTTAATCTTGTGGATATTAATTTTGTTTAAGTTATTTTCAATCATTCCCAAATGTTCACTTCCTCCTCACGTCTTGTGTTCGAGTTTGTATGTGTTGTACTGTACATAGTGGTACCTGTTTAATGTACTGTACTGATGACTGTAATAGCCACATCTTGGGTATAATAAATCACTTGGTCACACTTGGTGATATAGTAAGAGCAGGAGTCAGATGGAACCTTCTTTAATAAACGCCCTGAGTCTCTACAGCAACATAACGTATTCTGTCAGCGTAGGTCTGGTGTGTGTGACTCACGAGACGGTGTGTGAACAGAGGCCTCTCTCTCTCTCTCTCTGCGCACACACACACACACACACACACACACACACACACATCTTTGCTATTAGCACGGGAAACTGCAACTCCTGACCGATCAACTAACCTGTGGGGACAGTAGATCACGTGTCCACCTTGGGTGAGTGTGGAAGGTTGTCACGCTGGTTTAGTAGTAGTCCCCACTACTAAACCAGCATGACAACCATCCCCACTCCGGTGATGGTGGATGAAGAAGAATCCACGCTAGTTTTAATAGGGAGAGCGCCACACTGATGGTGGTGACGGGTGAGGGTGGCTGCCACACTGATGGTGGTGACGGGTGAGGGTGGCTGCCACACTGATGGTGGTAACGGGTGAGGGTGGCTGCCACACTGATAGTGGTGACGGTTGAGGGAGGCTGCCACACTGATGGTGGTGACGGGTGAGGGAGGCTCCCGCAATGAATTGAATTTGAATTTTGTCGCGGACAGCAGCTGTTTATTGACCACCCAATACTCATCCTGTGAACAGTAGCGCAGGTATCATTAAGGGTGTTTAACAGACCTCAGTGATCAGGATATTATGGCGTTGAGCGTTACAAAGTATATCATTATATTTATTTTAGTTCTGTCCATAGGAGTTGCACACACACAGTATGCTTGGAACTGTCCCCAGAAACGCGGTCACACTGATACAACTGAGTACAGCGATATCGTGTGGTTTCGCCCAGCCGTCCACTGGTGTCGTGGATTTGGAAGGTTCGGTCTAGACCATCTACACTGGGCAGTTACCAGTGGGCGATTGAAAGAAAAGTATTTAGAATCTGTAGTATCCTACACTATTAAAATTAAATATAAAATTTTAATTTATCACAAGTATGCCATAAACAATGAATATATACCGAAATTAATATTTAAGTGAAAATTTGTAATCAGCTTGTGTTGTGCTAGAAGCAGTGCATCATGGACCGACACGTTTATTGGTATCGAGAAACAGTAACTGGTTTACTTGAGCAAAATTCGAGTCAGTCTCAGAAGACTTTCGTCAATCACAGTGGGTTTGTTTTGATCCACCGAGTGTGGACTGGGGTGGCGATCCTTTTTACAGTGAACCACTCCGATGCATGGGTGGGCGGCCTCAGCCAGGCCTGAAATCACCCAGTCCAGGGATATCAATGACTAGTGTGGTCTTCGCTTAAAAGGTTCTGTCCTCTCACAGTCTGGGACGCAGTATTCGAGTAAGTGGCCATATGTTTGGCCGCACACTTTATATATGGTTTTGTTCATTTCTGCTTGAGGGACATACTGGTAGAGGTACATATATCATAACATTAATCTAGTGGTTACAACATTATTTAATCTACTAATCTTGTTACTTGCTCCATACTGCATATGCTTTACTTCTCTGTCTGGTATGAACACTAGCAGATATCCACTATATTCTGGAATTTTAAGATGTTACCTATTTCTATACTACCAGTCACTGTGATAGGCAGGAGGCGCTCTGGTTTTCTAGCGACAGTTCTGGAGTATGTTTTAACCACCAGCTGTAATAATATATAGAAGACATCAACGCACTTTTGTCGCAATCTGCATCATCTCCATTTTTTTAGTTTGTTCATCTTTGCTGTCTACGTCCACAGGCGCCTTATTAAAAGTATTCCGAGCACTGCTGTTTGGACAGGAGCTCTTGGTGATTGTTTGTGTTGCCACATCTGGTACTGGGATTTCGAGGTAACTATTTTCATTGCAATTCTTACATTGCTGTATAATGGTGTTATTGTGTTAAGTGCAGGTGAACTAAAGGAATCACAAAATTATAACAGCAGAGTCTTCCAAGACCTGCCTGGGAGGCTGGTATTGGCGCTGGGGAGGTGGGGAGCTTGAGGGCAGTCATAGTACCATGTGAGGCACCTGGTAATGGTGTCACTGCAGACCTGTGCTGCGTGTGGTCATCAGCGGAAGCCACACCATGGTTTCTTAGAAGGGCAGACACGGGCTACATGACCCCAATATTAGTAATAACTCCGGGATGGAGGCTCATAGAACGTCTACTATGAGAAGACAGTAAGCATCGGGAATGATAGTACTGGGGGGGGTACGGGGGGGGGTAATTCAGTCCTGTAATGTCACACTGATGTGTGGTGGTGGGTAGAGGCTGCCACACTGATGGTGGTGGTAGCTGCCACTGATGGTGGTGTGGGGGGTGGGTTGCCACACTGATGGTGGTTGGTGGGGTAGGCTGCCACACGATGGTGGTGGTGCTGCCACACAATGGTGGTGGTGGGTAGGCTGACACTGATGGTGTGTGGTGGTGGTGGTGGGCTGCCACACTGATGGTGGTGGTGGTGGGTGGGGTAGGCCACACTGATGGTGGTGATTGTGGTGGTGGGTAGGCTGCCACACTGATGGTGGTGGTGGGTGGGGAGGCCAACAGATGGTGGTGGTAGGTGTGGGGCTGCCATACTGATGGTGGTGGTGGGTGGGGTAGGCTGCCATAATGTGGTGGTGGGTGGGTAGGCTGCCACACTGATGGGTGGGTGGGGTGGGTTGCCACACTGATGGTGGTTGGTGGGGTAGGCTGCCACTGATGGTGGTGAGTGGGGTGGGCTGCCACTAATGGTGGGTGGGGGTAGGTTGCCACACTGATGGTGGTGGTGGTGGTGGGTGGGATAGCCTGCCACACTGATGGTGGTGGTGGTGGTGGTGGTGGGTGGGGTGGGCTGCCACACTGATGGTGGTGATTGTGGTGGGTGGGTGGGGCTGCCACACTGATGGTGGTGGTGGGTGGGGCTGTCATACTGATGGTGGTGGTGGGTGGGGAGTGGCTGCCACACTGATGGTGGTGGTGGGTGGGGAGGCTGCCATACTGATGGTGGTGGTGGTGGGGTGGCTGCCACACTGATGGTGGTGGTGATGGGGAGGCTGCCACTGATGGTGGTGGTGGTGTGGTGGGTGGGGTAGGCTCACACTGATGGTGGTGGTGGTGGTGGGTGGGGTGGCTGCCACTCTGATGGTGGTGGTGGTGTGGTGGGTGGGGAGGCTGCAACACTGATGGTGGTGGTGGTGGTGGGTGGGGTAGGCTGCCACTCTGATGGTGGTGGTGGTGGTGGGTGGGGTAGGCTGCCACTCTGATGGTGGTGGTGGTGGTGGGTGGGGCTGCAAACTGATGGTGGTGGTGGGTGGGGTGGCTGCCACTCTGATGGTGGTGGTGGAGGTGAGATAGGCTGCACACTGATGGTGGGTGGGTGGGGTAGGCTGCCACACTGATGGTGGTGGTGGGTGGGTAGGCTGCCACACTGATGGTGGTGGTGGGGGTGGGTGGGGTGAGGCTGATGTGTGTGGGGGAGGCGGTGTGTGTGTGTGGGGAGCTGCCACACTGATGGTGGTGGTGGTGGGGTGGATGGTGTGTGGTGGTGGTGGTGGGTGACATGATGGTGGTGGTGGTGGTGGTGGGGTAGGCTGCCACACTGGATGGTGGGGTGGTGGGTGGGGTAGGCTGTGCACACTGATGTGGTGGTGGGGGGTGGTGGCACTGATGGTGGGGGTGGTGATGGTGGGGGTTGCTGTGGATGGTGGTGGTGGTGTGGCCACTGATGGTGGTGGTGGGTAGGGCTGCACTGACGTGCGTGGTGGGCATGATGGTGGTGGTGGGTGGGGTAATGTTCGATGGTGGTGGTGGTGGGTGGGGGAGGCCACACCTGGTGGTGTGGGTGGGTGGGGCAGGCTGCACTGATGGTGTGTGGTGGTGGTGGTGGGTAGGCTGCCACACTGATGTGTGGTGGTTGGGTGTGGTGGTGGGTGGGTAGGCTGCCACACTGATGGTGGTGGTGGTGGTGGGTGGGTATGCCACACTGATGGTGGTGTGGTGGGTGGGGCTGACAGGTGATGGTGGTGGGGTGGGTAGCCACTGATGGTGGTGGTGGTGATGGAGACGCCACACTGATGGTGGTGGTGGGTGGGTAGGCTGACTGATGGTGGTGGTGGTGGGGGTGGGTGGTAGGCTGCTGACGATGGTGTGGTGGTGGTGCATGATGGTGGTGTGTACACACTGATGGTGGTGGTGGTGGTGGGTGGTGGTGAATGATGGTGGTGGCCACTGATGGTGGTGGTGGTGGGTGGGTAGGCTGCTGCAATGGATGGTGTGTGGGTGCAGGCTACACTGATGGTGGTGGTGGTGGTGGTGGGTGACACTGATGGTGGGGGCTGGTCACACTGATGGTGGTGTGGTGGTGGTGGTGGAGGGGTGTGTGAATGCCACCTGATGGTGGTGGTGGTGGGGTAGGCTCACAATGGGGTGGAGGTGGGAAGGCCTGATGGTGTGTGGTGGGTAGGCTGCCACACTGATGGTGGTGGTGGGTGGGTAGGCTGCCACACTGATGGTGGTGTGTGTGTAGGCTGCCACACTGATGGTGGTGGTGGTTGGGGTGGGTGGCCACACTGATGGTGGGTGTGGGTGGGGTAGGCTGCCACAATTGATGTGGTGGGTGGGTAGCCGCCACCTGATGGTGGTGGTGGTGGTGGGGAGGCTGCCACTGATGGGTGGTGGTGGGTGGGGTAGGCTGCCACTCTGATGGTGGTGATGGGTGGGAGAGGCTGCCACACTGATGGTGGTGGTGGGTGGGGTAGGCTGCCACTCTGATGGTGGTGGTGGAGGGTGGGGTAGGCTGCCACACTGATGGTGGTTGTGGATGGTAGGCTGCCACACTGATGGTGGTGGTGGGTGGGGTAGGCTGCCACCTGATGGTGTGGTGGGTGGGGTAGGCTGCCACCTGATGGTGGTGTGTGTGGGTGGGGTAGGCTGCCACACTGGATGGTGTGTGGGTGGTGGCTGCCACTGATGGTGTGGTGGGGTAGCTGCCACCTGATGGTGGTGGTGTGTGGTGATGCACTGATGGTGGTGGTGGGTGGGGTAGGCTGCCACTGATGGTGGTGATGGGTGGAGAGGCTGCCACACTGATGGTGGTGGTGGTGGGGTAGGCTGCCACCTGATGGTGGTGGTGGTGGGTGGGTAGGCTGCCACTGATGGTGGTGATGGGTGGAGAGGCTGCTGACTGGATGGTGGTGGTGGGTGGGGTAGGCTGCCACACTGATGGTGGTGGTGGTGGTGGTGGGGGTAGCCTGATGGTGGTGGTGGTGGTGGTGGTGTGGTGGCTGCCACACTGATGGTGGTGGGGGTGGGGAGGCCACTGCTGCTGCTGGTGGTGGTGAGGGTGGGGGAGGCTGCCACACTGCTGCTGCTGGTGGTGGTGGGTGGGGGAGGCTGCCACACTGATGGTGGTGGTGGTGAGGGTGGGGTGGCTGCCACACTGCTGCTGGTGAGGGTGGGGAGGCTGCCACACTGCTGCTGCTGCTGGTGGTGAGGTGGGGAGCTGCCACACTGCTGCTGGTGGGGGGGCTGCGCGTGCTGGTGGAGGGTGGGGGTGGCTGCCACACTGCTGTGGTGAGGGTGGGGAGGCCACTGCTGCTGCTGCTGGTGGTGGGGGTGCTGCCACACTGCTGCTGTGAGGGTGGGGAGGCTGCCACACTGCTGCTGCTGCTGGTGGTGGTGGGGAGGCTGCCACACCTACAGCTCCCTTGCTCGTTCTTGCACGCAGTGTCCACCAGCGGTTGTCGCTCGAGTTGATTGAAGTAGATGTTGACTATGTGTTGTCACTCATATGTTGAGTTTGGGCTGGCGATGTTAACGGAGACTCATATGTTGTTTTATATTCATTGGACAACACGTGTGCCAGGTGCAATAACAGGTTAACAAATGCATGAAATGTGTTTTGGTATTAGTGACAGGTGTTTTATGAAGAAACCTTCTGTAGCAGGTGTGTTGCATAATATTTCAGGCTAGACAAGCTTATTGTCATAATTTTTTTTTTTTAAACACAGGCGTCGTGGACCACATTTTTATTACCCGAGGGCATGAAAAGGGATTTTTTGTTGTGGAGTTTGTGGGTGACGGGTCGATGCCAGCAGCAACGGCTAGCTGTGTCGTGCCGGAGGGGAGGGAGCTGGTGCAAGGGATTGAAGGAGGGGAAAGGTGGAGGGAAGGGGAGGTACAGGGGGGAAAGAGGTAGGTGGTGCCGGGAGGGGAGGAAGAGTGTAGCAGCAGACTCTGCGCTGGTACCATCACCTGCATCACACTGTACCAGTAGCTGTTGCTGTGTTCCGTGGTGAAGAAACGTCTAAGTAACACATTCATCCTCTTTGAGAAAATATATAATGATGACGTCATCCAATCTGTTGTTCCCTGTATGTCATGACACACTGCCTTCCTCCCAGAGTTCCTTCAAAACAAGTTGAAATTAAAGGAAAAAACTTAGTCCTCAGAACAGCCCAATTGGACTGTAAATGGTCCTGACCGACCGCTGAACTATCCAGAGATGACTCAGAATACCCGGAATGACTCTCTAGAGATCGCGACTCAAGTTGACTCTCTGATCCAAGACGAATCCGGAGATCAGCGAGACTCCAGATAATACCAGGTTTACTCGCTTCCTACACACAGATCCTGGAGTGATCTGAGGCAGACTATAGACGAGACTAATGTACTGTATGCTGGGTAACTATTGACCCCGGAAGACTTGAGTCGAAACACAAACTGCTTCGTAATTACACCAAACGACCAGGAACTATCCAAACTGAATTTGCCCAGCCAATCAGAGTCGGGACTCAGGACGCCAACTGTCTGTATATGGCCACGACCCAGATGTTCCAAGATAACCTCAGGTGACCCTAGACTACCAAATTGACCTCTGGCAACTCAGGCGGACCCTGGCGGCCTGTCTCGCAATCAGCCGCACGCGAGCTGTCCAGGCCAGCGAAAGGTTGCTCCTGCTGACGGATACATGACTATACGCTACATGGGGGGGACGGTACACGGGATGCTACACAGACGGTACTGGGGGGACGGTACACGGGATGGTACACGGCGATGCTACACGGGGATGGTACACGACGCGCACTGGGGACGGTACACGGGGATGCTCACGGGGATGCGCACTGGGGGACGGTACACTGGGGGACGGTACACTGGGGACGGAGCTGTACGGGGGATGCTACACTGGGGGACGGTACACTGGGGGACGGTACACGGCGATGCTACATCGGGGACGCTACGCTGGGGGACGGTACAGGGGGATGGTACTGGGGGACGGTACACTGGGGGACGGTACACGGGGATGCTTCACTGGGGACGGTACTGGGGATGCTACACTGGGGACGAGTGCACTGGGGGACGGTACTGGGGGACTGGTACACGGGGGATGCTGCACTGGGGACGGTACACGGGGATGCTACACTGGGACGGTACACGGGGGATGCTACACTGGGAGGACGCAGGGGGATGCACTGGGACGGTGCAGGGGGATCTACACTGGGGACGGTACAGGATTGCTACCTTGGGGGACGGGGATGCTACACTGGGACGTGCGGATGCTACTGGGGGACGGTACTGGGGACGGTGCTGGGGGACGGTACAGGGGGATACAGGGGGACAGTGCACTGGGGGGACGGTACACGGGGGATGCTACACTGGGGGACGGTACACGGGGGATGCTGGGGGACGGTACAGGATGCTACACTGGGGGACGGTACACGGGATGCTACACTGGGGGACGGTACGGGGATGCTACACTGGGGGACGGTACACGGGGGATGCTACACTGGGGGACGGGATGCTACACTGGGATGCTACACTGGGGGACGGTACACTGGGGGACGCTACATGGGGGATGCTACACTGGACGGTACACTGGGGGGACCTACATGGGGGATGCTGCACTGGGGACGGCACACTGGGGGACGCTGCATGGGGGATGCTACACTGGGGAGGGCACACGGGGGATGCTACACTGGGGACGGTACACTGGGGGAACCTTGGGGGATGCTGGGGACGGTACACTGGGGACGGTACAGGATGGTACACTGGGACGGTACACGGTTGGACGTACAGGGAGGACGTACACTGGGGGACGATGCACGGGATGCTACACTGGGGACGGTACTGGGGGGACGCTACATGGTGTCACTGGGGACGCTACACTGGGGGACGGTACACGGGGATGCTACACTGGGACGCGCTACACTGGGGACGGTACACGGGGATGCTACGGGGGACGCTACATGGGGGGACGGTACACGGCGATGCTACACGGGGATGCTACACTGGGGACGCTACACTGGGGGACGGTACACGGGGATGCTACACTGGGGGACGCTACATGGGGGACGGTACAGCGATGCACACTGGGGATGCTACTGGGGATGCTACACTGGGGACGGTACACTGGGGATGCTACACTGGGGGACGCTACACTGAGCCTGTTATGGGTGGACGTGTGGGGTGAGGTTGTTATGGTGGACGTGTGAGGTGGGGTTGTTATGGGTGGACGTGTGAGGTGAGGTTGTTATGGGTGGACGTGTGGGGGTGGGGTTGTTATGGGTGGACGTGTGGTGGGGGTTGTTATGGGTGGACGTGTGAGGTGAGGTTGTTATTGGGTGGACGTGTGGGGTGGGGTTGTTATGGGTGGACGTGTGAGGTGAGGTTGTTTATGGGTGGACGTGTGGGGTGGGGTTGTTGTGGGTGGACGTGTGAGGTGAAGCTGTTATGGGTGGACGTGTGAGGTGAGGTTGTTATGGTGGACGTGTGAGGTGAAGCTGTTATGGGTGGACGTGTGAGGTGGGTTGTTATGGGTGGACGTGTGAGGTGAGCTGTTATGGGTGGACGTGTGAGGTGAGGTTGTTATGGGTGGAGTGGATGAGGTGGAGGTGGGTTATGGGTGGACGTGTGGTGAAGCTGTTATGGGTGGACGTTTGAGGTGAGGTTGTTATGGGTGGACGGTAGGTGAGGCTGTTATGGGTGGACGTGTGAGGTGAGGTTGTTATGGGTGGACGTGTGGGTGAGTCTGTTATGGGTGGACGTGTGAGGTGAAGCTGTTATGGGTGGACGTGTGAGGTGAAGCTGTTATGGGTGGACGTGGTGAGTGTTATGGGTGGACGTGTGAGGTGAAGCTGTTGGGTGGACGTGTGAGGTGAAGCTGTTATGGGTGGACGTGTGAGGTGAAGGTTTTGGGTGGACGTGTGAGGTAGTTGATTGGTGGACGTGTGAGGTGAGGTTGTTATGGGTGGACGTGTGAGGTGAAGCTGTTATGGGTGGACGGGAGAAGCTTTTATGGGTGGACGTGTGAGGTGAAGGTGTTGGGTGGACGTGTGAGGTGAGTTTGTTATGGGTGGACGTGTGAGGTGGCTGTTATGGTGGACGTGTGAGGTGAAGCTGTATTGGTGGACGTGTGAGGAGGTTGTTATGGTGGACGTGTGAGGTGAAGCTGTTATGGGTGGACGTGAGGTGAAGCGATGGGTGGACGTGTGAGGTGGTTGTATTGGTGACGGTGAGGTGAAGCTGTTGTGGGTGGACGGTGAGGTGAAGCTGTATTGGGTGGGACGTGAGGTGAGGTTGTTATGGGTGGACGTGTGGAGGTGAAGCTGTTATGGTGGACGGTGAGGTGAAGCTGTCGGGTGGACGTGAGGTGAAGCTGTTATGGGTGGACGAGGTGAAGCTGTTATGGGTGGACGTGGAGGTGAGTCTGTTGGGTGGACGTGTGAGGTGAAGCTGTTATGGGTGGACGTGTGAGGTGAAGCTATAGGTGGACGTGAGGTGAAGCTGTTATGGGTGGACGTGGAGGTGAAGCTGTTGGTGGTGGACGTGTGAGGTGAAGTTGTTATGGGTGGACGTGTGAGGTGAGGTTGTTATGGGTGGACGGAGGTGAAGCTGTTGTGGGTGGACGTGGGAGGTGAAGCTGTTGTGGTAGACGTGGAGGTGAGGTTGTTGGGGTGGACGTGTGGCTGTTATGGAGGACGTGTGGAGGTGAGGCTGTTATGGGTGACGGAGAGGTGAAGCTGTTGGTGAGGCTTAAATTTGAGTCTTAATATTGTGACTTTTGTGAGTTAATGGCTTTTGTATCGTGAGAGAGAGAGAGAGAGAGAGAGAGAGAGAGAGAGAGATTTAAAACACAAATGCCATATTACCTTTCTGACACCCCCCTCCCTCCCTCCCAGTCTCATCGGCTAAGGTATACTACAGTACGGGGCAACCTTTTCACCTTCATCATCATCATCGTTAAATTACCTTGTGATGTGTGTGTGTGTCTGTCTACCTGAACAAAGCTTTATTATTTACCTTCATCTAACTCAAAAAAGTCATATTATTTGAATGTCCTGACGTGAAGATTATTAGCCTCATATTTTTTTCAATTTGAAGATTAAAGAACATAACGCTAACTCAACCTAACCTAACCTAACCAACCTAACCTAACCTAACCTAACCTAACCTAACCTAACCCAACCCCCACAGGTAATATTATTAGTACTTAATCATCAGGTAAAATAAATTGGTGATCTCTCTCTTCATCTGTGTAAACCCCTTTATCATCCATCTTGGTCTCCATCATCCGTGTGTGTCTGTGCTATCAATGACAGGCTTTTAGTTATCGTCCGTATGTGTGTGAGTCTTTATCATCCTTGGCGGCCAGAGTATTATCCGTGTGAGTTCTTATCATCCGTGTGAGTCCCTATCATCCGTGTGAGTCCCTATCATCCGTGTGAGTCCCTATCATCCGTGTGAGTCCCTATCATCCTTGGCGGCCAGAGTATTATCCGTGTGGAGCCTCTATTATCCGGCTGGGCGGTTCAGCCCTGTAGACCACCGTATTATCCGCGTTAGCCTCCCTGTGGCTGTAGAATTAGCTGTGGAGGTGTCTGTCGTCTCTTGTAATCCTGGTTGCCTGGCAGCCCAGGAGGGAGGAGGAGGAGGAGGCCACGTGTGAGATTCTGGGAGCCGGCTTACTACCCGCACCAATATTTATGGTTCCCGGCAACACGTCCACACGCGACTTCACCCTCCTCACTTATTTTCCTCCCTCCTCCTCCCCCACTTAATCCCTCCTCACTTATTCCTCCTCCCCCTTACCCTCCCTCACTTATTCCTCCTCCCTCCTTCCTCCCTCCTCCCTCCTCCCTCCCTCCCTCCCCCTCCCTACCCCACTTAATCCTCCTCTTTTCTATCTCCGTCTTTCCTCTCTCTCTCTCTCCATCTTGCTGCCAAATCCTGACTTTTCTACCCCATTACATCGCATTGTTTGTTTGTGTTTCATGAGTGTAAATCAAAGGGATTAATTATTTCACATTGGTGGAAGGCACTGAGACTGTCCGGCAGCTGCACAGGGTCGGGGAGGGGGCGGGACGGTCGAGCGTATTGACCAGCGTGTTGTTATGATCGTATAGTTTATGTTTGTTTATGGGGGCCCACCTCGCTCCCAATTATCCTGATTTACTAGGAGTGCTTTGGTCTTGTGGATCATGATGACAGCCAACCGTGATGCCAGTGCAGGGATTGTGCTGTGTTGACCACCGCGTCATGTAGGTCACTGTGGGGGATGGGGGAGGGAGGTGGGTAACCAGGGGAGAACTATAATCAATGTCTCTGGTGTTTTTTTTCTCGTCGTTCATCAACAGCCTTTTGTCTGGTTCTGTGTCTCGTCAAAGAGTCAGCCGGGTGTGTATTAACGTGTAGTTGTCTTTGCTTAACCCCGCAGGGCGTTAGAGGGCGGGACGAGCAGTGGAGGAGGGCGCTGTGTTGTGGCCGGGTGGTCTCACTCAGCGTTGCCGTAATAAGGTTACTGTTTACTGATGTAGTAACCCGGCTGTCCTGTAGTTATGTACCCAGTATTACACCTTGACAGTCATACTTACAGTCCTCTTATCACTTTTGCAGGAACAATGATTGAGTAACTGTATGAGTCTAGAAGGACTACTACGAAACCTGAAATTAAGCGCTTTCTTTGGTTAAGATACACTCACCGCTTAAGTTTCCTGTATACTGACCCAAGTGACCTTTTTATCTCGCTTTTTAAACTAAAGTGACCTTTCAACCTTTGATTATGAAACACATTGATGTTAAGTGACCTTCAATCTTCTATTGGTAAATCGCAGTGACTTATCTTATATCGTTTGCAACGAACGGTGCTCTTCCTCCTTACTAGTAAGAAAAGTGACCTAAAGTGACCTTTCATACAGTGTTTGAGAGAGTTCGCTACTCTCACTCACCGACAACTTCTTCGCTCTTCTGGCACAAGTTGCACAAGGTCGAGTACCTCCGGCGTCCTGAGTGCCAGCGCCAGTGAGCGACCACAATCATGGTGTGAACCTCGTCTGCCAACGTCTCCGAGGTACCAACTCACCAATGAACGGCAAGTGGAAGCGAGCGCTGAGGAAGGTGAAAAAGAGGATGGTGTTCTCCAAGTACGAGCAGGTCCTGCAGCGGAGGTGAGTCACCACCATCACCCTCTCATAGTCACCCACACTCCACCCATATCTTTACACAGCCGCTTATTATGTGATTGTTTTATGTCATGGAAGTATCCGCCATGTGTGTGTTAACTTCTGGATACCATATAGTGCTAACTCACATTCTCTACACCTAATTCTTCATAGTGGTGCGGCGGTCGAGTGTGTATATTTTAAGAGTCGGTGGTTAGCTCCCCGGGAACCCCCAATCCATTCAGCTGCTAATGGGTACTTAATTATACAGTTGGGAGAACTGATGGTGCCGGCCACACTGTGTACCCAAGGTTCAATATTTAGAGCGCTGTATCCACACTGCCCCAGCAGGCCGTCAGGTCACGGGCCTGTTATACTTCACCCACATCAAAATACAAAAATGAATTTGGTGTTGATTCTATCTCGTACAGCACCAGGGTTGTGCCTCTAAAATATCCAAAAGTAACATGTTACTGTTTATTCCTTACGTCTGGCAGCTGGTGCATTGTGGCCAGGGTGATAGGTTGATGTTCACACAGGGAGGTAGTAGCCTTGTTACCTCTCACCACTAATTTATATATATTTATATATATATATATATATTTATATATAATATATATATATATATATATATATATATATATATATATATATATATATATATATATATATATATATATATATATATATATATATATATATATATACACACACATAGTACACCCACATCAATAGGAACACAAAGAATGAGTGATGATGGACAGACAGACAACTCACAGAGGAAGAGGACGTCTTCCCCTGACATTTTTGTCTCCCAAAATTCTCTGCGGCTTTATGAATTGCATGCAGCCACATCCCTGGCATATTACCCGTCCACCCAGACACCGGCTGTATCAGGCCATGCCACCATTCGCACCAGGCACACTATCTGGCCACCCAGGCACACCATCTGGCCACCCAGGCACACTCATCTGGCCACCTACAGGTGCACTATTCACACCCAGGTGTACAGTATTCTGTCAAATTCAGGCTGCTGATCCGGTCAGTTAGTCTGGTTACTCAGGTACACTATCTGGCCAATCTGGACACACTAGTATAATGTGTGTTTTAGGTGACGTAATGAGTGACGTACAAAGCATCAAATTTGGATCAATCTGTTACTGCGGTGTGTGTGTGTGGGTGTGAATACAATAAATCACAATGACAGCTTTACACCTGTTCTGGTGATCAACCTTAATGTATATATTGTAATTTCCACGTCACAATTACATAGATATTTGGTTCATTATTACGTAACATATACCACAGTATTTAAAAAAATGTTAACAGACGTATTTAGAACGAATAGGGAAAATATGAGGTGAAATAAGGGAAATAAGTTAATGAATAAAGGTACTGTGAATAAGAACCATAAGAGAATATTATACAACATACCGGTAAGAAAATAGGTTAGGAAGAAGATGATGATTAAAGGATAATAATGAAATAGGATGTATACATAATATAAATATAATATATTTAGATAAATAAATAAGTAAAATAGGTTATAATAGAATAAAATATTGCACACATGGTGCAGGGTGGAGAATGAGATTTATCGATGAGTAGGATAAACCCAGAGGAGACTCAAAAAGAAATAGGCTAGAGAGAGCCACACGTATTGGCCCTAATACGTGACATCGACCTCACTAAGTGTCATGTCCTGAGCCACCATCGTTCTCACTGGAGCCAGACACCAGTGCCACTACCACCACCTTCCTACTGCGCCATCGTTTCTGTCAGAATACACATGGTATGTATAAGGTATGTATGTGTTGTATGTATGTATGTATGTGTGTATGTATGTATGTATGTGAAGTATGTATGTATGTATATGTATGTATGTATGTGTGTGTGTGTGTGTGTGTGTAGGCAGTGTGTGTGTGTGTGTGCCCTGACGTTGGCATTCATAGCTTGTGTATCAATCTCTTTTTGCAGATGAATACGGGTATATTCATACACAGAGCGAAACAGAATGTACACACACACACACACACACACACACACACACACACACACACACACACACACACACACACACACACACACACACACCTCACTCTGGGAAGCTATCTTATTAGGGGAGTGGTGAACGTTTAGGGAGTATGGGAGGAAGGCAGGGGAGGAGGGTAGTGAGTGATGTTGTGAGTACGGTGGGAGGTTTGAAGGTGTTGGGAGTAGGGTGGGGTAGAGGGAGTAGAGGGGAGGAGGTAGAGTGAAGGACACCCACCACTGGTATCGAACCCTGCACTCCACGCCCCACCGTGACGTCACACCACCCCTTCCTCCCAAGCCCTAGGACTCCCCAAAATGTGTGACCTCCCCCACCCCACCTCCCCACACCTCCCCACCCTCACACCTCCCCACCCCCACACCCCCCCACCTCTAACCTCTCCCTTGATTCCCCACACCCCCTCACCCCCACACCTCCCCTCACCTCACAACCTCCCCCACCCCGGCACCTCCTCACCCCCACACCTCCTCACCTCCCTTGCACACCTTCCCTCACTCCTTCTGGCACCTCTCTCTACCCACCCACACCCTCCTCCCATTTCCCTCTGCTTTCAATCTCCTCACCTACACCTCCCTCACCTCCTCTCACACCCTCCCCCACTCTACACCTTCCCCACCCCACAACCTCCCCCCACCCACACCTCCCCCACTCCAACCCTCCCCACCCCCACACCTCCCCACCCACACCTCCCCACTCCCCCACACCCCCACCAACCCTCCCCTCACCCCTCTCACCTCCCCCACCCCCACAACCCTCCCCACCCCAACCCTCTCCCCACCCACACCCTCCCAGCACCCCCACACCCCCCCACCCACACCTCCCCCACCCCACCCTCCCCACTCCCACACCTTCCCACTCCCCATGCAACCTCTCTCCCCACCCCACACCTCCCCACTCCCCACACCTCCCCACCCCCCAGCACCCCTCACCCACACCTTCCCTGCACCCCACAACCTCCCCACCCCACACCTTCCTCACCTTCACCTCACCCTCACCTCCCTCACCTACACCTTCCCTCACCCCAGCACCTCCCCCACCCCTCCACACCTCCCCACCCACACCCCTACTCCTCCACCTTCCCCCACCCCACACCCTCCCCACCCCTCTCACACCTCCCCACCCCCACACCTCTCTCCCCACCTACAGACCTCCCTGACCCCCCAGCACCTCCCCCACCTCACACCCTCCCCACCCACACCTTCCCTCACCCTCTGCACCTCCCCACTTTCTCACACCTCCTCCTCACTCTAAGAACCACCTTCCTCACCCTCACACCTTCCCTGCCTTCCCTATGCACCTTCCCCACTTCTACAACCTCCCCTCACTCTGTAACCTCTCTCCCCCACGCCCTCCCTCACTTCCACACCTCCCCACACCCCCACCTCACCCCACACCTTCCTCACTCTAACTCCTCCCCCACACCTTCCCCACACCCTCACACACCCTCCCTCACCTCTGCCACACACCTCCCCCACCCTCCAGACCTCCCCACCCCCCACACCTTCCCTACTTGCTTAACTTCCCCACTCTGCAGTCCTCTCCCTCACTCCACAACCTTCCCCACCCTCACGCCTCCTCACTTCCCCACGCCCCTCCTCACCTAACCCTCCCCCCACTCACAACCCTCCCTACTCCCCTGGCACCCCTCCCCACCCCCACACCCTCCCCACCCCCACACCCTTCCCCACCTCCCCACACCCTCCCCACCCCACACCTCTCCCCACTTCCCACACCCCCCACTTCTACACCTTCCCCACTCTCACACCTTCCCTCACCTCTACACCTCCCCTCACTCTCTACACCTTCCTCACCTCTGTTTAATCTCCTCACCTCTGCGCACCTTCCTCACCTCACACCTTCCTCAATACTTCTTCCCCACACTCCCCACTTAACCTCCCCACCCCCCATTCTCTTCACCCCCACACCCCCCACTCCCCACGCCCCTACTCCCTCTGCTACACCCTCCCCTCACCCCCAACCCTCTCCCCACCCCTCCCCACCTCCCCCACCCTCCACACCCCCACCCCCACAGCCTCCCACACCCTCACCTCACACCCCCACCTACACCCCCACCCCTCTACAACCTCACACCCCACCTTACCCCTCAGGACTCTCCCCACCTACACCTTCCCTCACCTCTTCACCCTCCTCTTCACCCTCACACCCCACCCCCAATGCCTCTTCCCTCACCTCACACCCCCTCACCTCTACACCTCCTGCATTCATAATACGTAACCAACGAAGCTAATGA
>NW_024744839.1:6737915-6800457 GCF_018991925.1 Homarus americanus | reverse complement strand
TGGACGTGGAGGTGAAGCTGTTATGGGTGGACGTATGAGGTGAAGCTGTTATGGGTGGACGTGTGGTGGTCTGTTATGGGTGGACGTGTGAGTGGAAACTTATGGGTGGACGTGTGAGATTGGCTGTTATGGGTGGACGTGTGGGAGGCTGTTATGGGTGGACGTGGGAAATTGAGGCTGTTATGGGTGGACGTGTGAGTGAAGCTGTTATGGGTGGACGTGTGAGGTGAAGCTGTTATGGATGGTGTGAGGTGAAGCTGTTATGGGTGGACGTGGAAGTTAAGCTGTTATGGGTGGACGCGTGGGAGGTGAGGCTTTATGGGAGGACGTGTGAGGTGAAGCTGTTATGGGTGGACGTGTGAGGTGAAGCTGTTATGGGTGGACGTGTGAGGTGAAGCTGTTATGGGTGGACGTGTGAGGTGAAGCTATTATGGGTGGACGTGTGAGGTGAGGTTATTATGGGTGGACGTATGAGGTGAACTGTTATGGGTGGACGTGTGAGGTGAAGCTGTTATGGGTGGACGTGTGAGGTGGGGTTGTTATGGGTGGACGTGTGAGGTGAAGCTGTTATGGGTGGACGTGTGAGGTGAAGCTGTTATGGGTGGACGTGTGAGGTGAGTTGTTATGGGTGGACGTGTGAGAAGTGAAGCTGTTATGGGTGGACGTATGGGGTGAAGCTGTTGGGTGGACGTGTGAGTGGAGCTGTTATGGGTGGACGTGTGGTGAAGCTATTATGGGTGGACGTGTGGTGAAGCTGTATATGGGTGGACGTGTGAGGTGAAGCTGTTATGGGTGGACGTGTGAGTGAAGCTGTTATGGTTGGACGTGTGAGGTGAAGCTGTATGGGTGGACGTGTGAGGTGAAGCTGTTATGGGTGGACGTGTGAGGTGAAGCTGTTATGGGTGGACGTGTGAAGCTGATGGTGGACGTGGGAGTGAAGGCTGTTATGGGAGGACGTGTGAGGTGAAGCTGTTATGGGTGGACGTGAGGTGAAGCTGTTATGGGTGGACGTGAGGTGAAGCTGATGGTGGACGAGTGAGGCTGTTATGGGTGGACGTGTGAGGTGAAGCTGTTATGGGTGGACGTGTGAGGAAGCTGTTATGAGTGGATGTGAGGTGAAAGCTGTTATGGGTGGACGTTGAGGTGAAGCTGTTATGATTCCAAATTTTAGTCTTAAAATCGTGACTTTGTAGAAGAGAACAAAGAGATAAAGACGAAAATTTAAAACACAAATGCTGTACTGACACCCTCCCCCCCAGTCTCATCGGCTAAGGTATACAACTCGTACAGTACGGGGCAACCTTTCACCTTCATCATCATCGTTAATTACCTTGTGATGTGTGTGTCTGTCTACCTGAACAAAGCTTTATTATTTACCTTCATCTAACTCAAAAAAAAGTCTTATTATTTGAATGCGCCACGTGAAGATTAGCCCCCCCATATTTTTTCACCTGAAGATTAAAGAACATAACGCTAACCTAACCTAACCTAGCTAACCTAACCTAACCTAACCTAACCTAACCTAACCTAACCTAACCCAACCCCCCACAGGTAATATTAGTGTACTTAATCATCAGGTAAAATAAATTGGTGATCTCTCTCTCTCTCTCTCTCTCTCTCTCTCTCTCTCTCTCTCTCTCTCTCTCTCTCTCTCTCTCTCTCTCTCTCTCTCTCTCTCTCTCTCTCTCTCTCTCTCTCTCTCTCTCATCTGTGTAAGCCCTTTATCATCCATCTTGGTCTCCATCATCCGTGTGTGTCTGTGCTATCAATGACAGGCTTTTAGTTATCGTCCGTATGTGTAGTCTTTATCATCCTTGGCGGCAAGTATTATCCGTGTGAGTCCTATCATCCGTGTGAGTCCTATCATCCGTGTGAGTCCTATCATCCGTGTGAGTCCTATCATCCGTGTGAGTCCCTATCATCCTTGTCGGTCATAGTATTATCCGTGTGAGCCTCTATTATCCGGCTGGGCGGTTCGGCTGCCCGTGTAGACCACCGTATTATCCCCGTTAGCCTCCTGTGGGCTGTAGAATTAACCCGTGGAGGTGTCTGTCTCCTCTGTGTTATCCTGGTTGCCGGCAGCCCAGGAGGGAAGGAGGAAGCAGTGTTACCGTGTGGGAGATTCTGGGGAGCCGGCTTACTACCCGTACCAATATTTATGGTTCCGGCAACACGTCCAGCACGCATTCTACCCCTCCCCTCACTTATTTCCTCCCTCTCCTCCCTCCCCCACTTAATCCCCCTCCTCACTTATCCCTCCCTCCTTCCTCCCGTCCTCCTCCTCCCTACCCCATAATCCCCCTCCCCCTCTCTTTCTATCTCCGTCTTTCCCCTCTCTCTCTCTCTCCATCTTGCTGCCAAATCCTGACTTTTCTACCCCACTACATCGCATTGTTTGTCTGTGTTTCATGAGTGTAAATCAAAGGGATTAATTATTTCACATTGGTGGAGGGCACTGAGACTGTCCGGCAGCTGCAGGGGGCCGGGGAGGCAGGACGGTCGAGCGTATTGACCAGCGTGTTGTTATGATCGTATAGTTTATGTTTGTTTTAGGCCCCTCGCTCCCCAATTATCCTGATTTACTAGGAGTGCTTTGGTCTTGTGGATCATGATGACAACAACCGTGATGCCAGTGCAGGGATTGTGCCAGGCTGACCACCGCGTCATGTAGGTCACTGTGGGGGAGGGGAGGTGGGTAACCAGGGGAGAACTATAATCAATGTCTCTGGTGTTTTTTTTCTCGTCGTTCATCAACAGCCTTTGTCTGGTTCTGTGTCTCGTCAAAGAGTCAGCCGGGGTGTATTAACGTGTAGCTGTCTTGCTTAACCCCGCAGTGGGCGTTAGAGGGGCGGGACGAGTCAGTGTGAGGAGGGCGGCCGTGTGCTGTGGCCGGGTGGGTCCTCACGCAGCGTTGCCGTGTAATACAAGCTACTGTTTACAGTGTAGTAACCCGGCTGTCCTGTAGTTATGTACCCAGTATTACACCTTGACAGTCATACCACAGTCCTCTTATCACCCTTGCAGGAACAATGATTGAGTAACTGTATGAGTCTAGAAGGACTACTACGAAAACCTGAAACAATAAGCGTTTTCTTGGTTGCGACATTCACCACCAAGCTTAAGTTTCCTGTATACTTATTAGTGACCTTTATTCTCGCTTAAACCAAAGTGACCTTTCAACCTGATTATGAAACACATTGATGTTAAGTGACCTAATCTTCTATTGGTAAATCGGTGACTTATCTTATATCGTTTGCAGACGAACGGTGCTCTTCCTCCTTACTAGTAGAAAAGTGACCTAAAGTGACCTTTCATACAGTGTTTGAGAGTTCCTTCTCTCACTCACCGACAACTTCTTCGCTCTTGGCTACAAGTTGCACAAGGTCAGTACCTCCGGCGTCCTGAGTGCCAGCGCCAGTGAGCGACCACAATCATGGTGTGAACCTCGTCTGCCAACGTCTCCGGTACCAACTCCCAATGAACGGCAAGTGGAAGCGAGCGCTGAGGAAGGTGAAAAAGAGGATGGTGTTCTCCAAGTACGAGCAGGTCCTGCAGCGGAGGTGAGTCACCACCATCACCCTCTCATAGTCACCCACACTCCACCCATATCTTTACACAGCCGCTTATTATGTGATTGTTTTATGTCATGGAAGTATCCGCCATGTGTGTGTTAACTTCTGGATACCATATAGTGCTAACCTCCACATTCCTTACACCAATTCTTCATAGTGGTGCGGCGGTCGAGTGTGTATGTCTTAAGAGTCGGTGGTTAGCCCCGAACCCCAATCCATTCAGCTGCTAATGGGTACTTAATTATACATTTGGAGAGAACTGATTCCGAGCCACAAAGGTTCAATATTTAGAGCGCTGTATCCACACTGCCCCAGCAGGCCGTCAGGTCTCAGGGCCTGTTATACTTCACTCACATCAAATACAAAATGAATTTGGTGTTGATTCTATCTTAGCACCAGAGGTTGTGCCTCTTAAACTATCCAAAAGTAACATGTTACTGTTTATTCCTACGATCTGACAGCTGGTGCATTGTGGGGTGATAGGTTGATGTTCACGAGGTAGTGAAGCCTTGTTACCTCTCACCACAACACATATGATGATTCGTTTCACGGAATTCACTTTCATAGGTACAATACATAAACCTTTATCACTATAAACGACAAAATGAAACACAGACGTGAATAATATGATAAAAATCAAATATACGGCTACACATTATATATATATATATATATATATATATATATATATATATATATATATATATATATATATATATACACATACATAGTACACCCACATCAATATAGGAACACAAAGAATGAGTGATGATATGGACAGACAGACAAACTCACAGAGGCAAGAGGACGCTCCTCTCTGGACATTTTTGTCTCCTCCAAAAATTCCTTCGCGTTTTAAGTGAATTTGCATGCAGCTACACGAGTCCTGCATATTACCCGTCCACCCAGACACCGGCTGTATCAGGCCATCCAGGTACACTATCTGGCCACCCAGGTACACTATCTGGCCATCCAGGTACACTATCTGGCCACCCGGTACACTATCTGGCCACCCAGGTGCACTATCTGGCCACCCAGGTACAGTATCCTGTCACCAGGTACAGTATCCAGTCACCAAGGTCTGGTTACTCAGGTACACTATCCGGCCACCTAGACACTCAGTATAATGTGTGTTTAGGTGTGACTGTAACAGTCGATAACACACATCAAATTTGGATCAACTTTGTTACTCGCAGGTGGTGTTTTTTGTGTGTGTGTGTGTGTGTGTGTGTGTGTGTGTGTGTGTGTGTGTGTGTGTGTGTGTGTGTGTGTGTGTTGTGTGTGTGTGTGTGTGTGTGTGTGTGTGTGTGTGTGTGTGTGTGTGTGTGTGTGTGTGTGTGTGTGTGTGTGTGTGTGTGTGTGTGTGTGTGTGTGTGTGTGTGTGTGTGTGTGTGTGTGTGTGTGTGTGTGTGTGTGTGTGTGTGTGTGTGTGTGTGTGTGTGTGTGTGTGTGTGTGTGTGTGTGTGTGTGTGTGTGTGTGTGTGTGTGTGTGTGTGTGTGTGTGTGTGTGTGTGTGTGTGTGTGTGTGTGTGTGTGTGTGTGTGTGTGTGTGTGTGTGTGTGTGTGTGTGTGTGTGTGAATGATCAACAAACACAATGACAGCTACACCTGTTCTGTGATCAACCTTACGTATGTTATTGTAATTTCCATCAATAATTACATAGATATTTGTCTTAATATTGGCTTAAATATATACTTATCAGCTTATTTAAAAATGTTAACAGACGCATGAACGAATAGGAAAAATACGTAGGTGAAATAAGGGGAAATGTGTTACGAATAAAGGTAATTGGGTGGAATAGGGTGAACCAGGTGAGAAATATTAGTCGTAACATACTGTATAGAAAATAGGTTAGAAATAAGATGATGATTGAAATGGGATAATAATGAAATAGATGTAAATATTAATATAACATAATACTACAGATAACAACAATAAAAATAGGTTATAAATAAATAAAATAATAAACATACAGTAGGTGAGAAATATGACGACGATGAGAAAGATAAACTGTAGGGACACTAAAATAAGGTCAGAGAGAGCCACGTATTGGCCTCAATAACGTGACATCGACTCACTAAGTGTCATGTCCCCAGGAGCCACCCACAGCCTCACTCAGAGCCAGACACTAGTGCCACTACCACCACCTCTCCTACTGGCGCCATCGCTCTGTCAGAATACACACGGTGTATGTATGTATGTATGTATGTATGTATGTATGTATGTATGTATGTATGTATGTATGTATGTATGTATGTATGTATGTATGTATGTGTGTGTGTGTGTGTGTGTGTGTGTGTGTGAGTGTGTGTGTGTGTGTGTGTGCCCTGACGTTGGTTTCATAAGCGTGTATCAACTTTTTGCAGATGAATACGGGTGTATATTCATACATGAGAAAATTATGAATACACACACACACACACACACACACACACACACACACACACACACACACCTCTCTCGGAAGCATTCATTAGGGATGGGATGGAATGATGTTAGGGAGTAATGGTGGGGAGTGAAGGTGGTGGAGTGGAGGTGGTGGGGCAGTGGGAGTGATGCAGGGAGTAATGGTGGGAATGAAGGTGCTGGAGATTAGATTGGTGGGGTAGAGGTAAAAGTAGAATTTGAAGGGAGGTGGGGAGGGAAGGACACCACCACACTGGTATCCGAACCCTTGCACTCACGCCCCACCGTGACGTCACCCTCCTCCCAACCATCGACTCCCTAAAATGTGTGACCCTCCCTCACCCCATCACTCTCTACACCTTCCCCTCACTCCTCTACACCTTCCCTCACCCCCCTCCACTCCTCTACACCTTCCTCAATCCTCTACACCTTCCTCTCCTCCACACCTTACCTCACTAACCTCCCTCACCCCCCACCTCCTCCTCTACACCTTCAACCTCCCCTACACCTTCACACACTCCCCTACACCCAACACCACACCCCCCACACCCACCCCACACCCAACAACCCCCCTCACACCTCTACACCTTCAACACTCTACACCTTCCACACTCCTCTACACCTTCCCTCACTCTAAACCCTCCTCCACTACACCTTCACACCTCCACTACACCTACCCTCCCCTACACCTTCACACACTCCTCTAAACCTTCACACACTCCACACCTTCCACCTCCACTACACCCTCCACACTCCTCCACCTCCTCCCACACCCTCCCTCACTCACACCTCACCCTCCCTACACCTTCCCTCCTCTACACCACCACTCCTCTACACCTTCCTCACCCTACACCTTAACACACTCCTACTTCACTCACCCACCTACACACTCCCCACTCCTCTACACCTTCCCTCCCCTACACCCTCCCTTACTCCTCTACACCTTCCCTCCTATACCTTCCACTCCCTACCTTCCAACACTCCAATAAACCACACACACTCCACACCTTCATCCTCTACACCTACCTCCCCTACACCTTCCTCACTCTAAACCTTCACCTCCCCACTTCCTACACCTCCCCTCACTCCTCTACACCTTCCTCACTCCTCTACACCTCCCCCACCCCTACCTTCCACTCCCCTACCTTCACACACTCCTCTACCCTCCCTCCCCTACCTTCCCTCACTCCCTACACCCCCCACCTCCCCACCTCACCTTCCCTCACTCCCACACCTTCCCTCACTCCTCTACACCTTCCCTCACTCTTCTACACCTTCCCTCACTCCTCTACACCCTCCCTCACTCCTCTACACCTTCCCTCACTCCTCTACACCTTCCCTCACCTCTACACCTTCCCACTCCTCTACCCCTCCTCACTCCTCTACACTCCCTCACTTCTCTACACCTTCCCTCACTCCTCTACACTAACCTCACTCCTCTACACCCTCCCTCACTCCTCTACACCTTCGCTCACTCCTCTACACCCTCCCTCACTCCTCTACACACTCCCTCACTTCTCTACCTTCCCTCCTCCTACACCTTCCCTCACTCCTCACCTTCCCTCCTCCTCTACACACCCTCCTCCTCTACACCTTCCCCTCACTCCTCTACACCTTCCCTCAATTCTCTACACATTCCCTCTCTACACACCCACCTCACTCCTCTACACCCTCTCCCCTCCTCCTCTACACACTCCCTCACTCCTCTACACCTTCCTTACTCTCTGCTTCCTCACTCCTCTACACCCTCCCTCACTCCCTCTACCTCCCCTTGCTCCTCTACACCTTCCCTCACTCCTCTACACCTTCCCTCACTCCTCTACACCCTCCCTCACTCCTCTACACCTTCCCTCACTTCTACACCCCCTCACTCCTCTACACCTTCCCTCACTCCTCTACACCTTCCCTCACTCCTCTACAACTTCCCTCACTCTACACCTTCCCTCACTTCCTCTACACCCCTCACTCCTCTACACCTTCCTCACTCCTCTACACACCATCCTTACACTCCTCTACACCTTCCTCACTCTCTACACCTTCCCTCCTCTACACCTTCCCCTTACTCCTCTACACCTTCCTCACTCTCTACACCTTCCCTCACTCCTACACCCTCCCTCACTCCTCTACCTTCCCTCACTTCTCTACACCCTCCCTCACTCCTACACCCTCCCTCCTCCTCTACACCTTCCCTTACTCCTCTACACCTTCCCTCACTCCTCTACCTTCCCTCACTCTACACCTTCCCTTCCTCCTACACCTTCCCTCACTCCTCTACACCTTCCCTCACTCCTCTACACTCCCTCACTCCTCTACACCTTCCCTCCTCTCACCTTCCCTCACTCCTCCACCTCACTCACTCCTCCACACCTTCCCTCACTCCTCTACACCTTCCCTCTCCTCTACACACTCCTCACTTCTCTACGCCTTCCCTCACTCCTCTACACCCTCACTCACTTCTCTACACCTTCCTCACTACACCTTCCTTGCTCCTCTACACCTTCTTTTCCTCACTCCTCTACACACTCCCTCACTTCTCTACACCTTCCCTCACTCCTGTCCACCTTCCCTCACTCCTCTACCTTCCCCTCACTCTGCCTTCCCTCACTCCTCTACACCCACCCTCACTCCTTTACACCTTCCTCACTTCTCTACACTTTCCCTCCTCTACACTTTCCCTCCTCTCTACACCTTCCCTCCTCTACACCTTCCTCACTCTACACCTTCCCCTCACTCTACCTTCCCTCCTCTACACCACCTCCTCTACACCTTCCTCACTCCTCTACACCTTCCCACTCCTCTACACCCTCCACTCCTCTACACCTTCTCACTCCTCTACACCTTCCTTCACTCCTCTACACCTTCCCTCACTCCTCTACACCTTCCCTCCATCCTCTACGCCTTCCCTCCTCTACACCCTCCCTCACTCCTCTACCTTCCCTCACTCCTCTACACCTTCCTCCTCCTCCTCTGCCCTTCCCTCACTCTACACCTTCCCTCACTCTACACCCTCCTCTACACCTTCCTCACTCTACACCTTCCCTCACTCTACACCTTCCCTCCTCTACACCTTCCTCACTCCTCTACACCTTCCCTCACTCCTCTACACCTTCCCTCCTCCTCTACACCTTCCTCACTTCTCTACCTTCCCTCACTCTACACCTTCCCTCACTCTACACCTTCCTCACTCCTCTACACCTTCCCTACTCCTCTACACCCCTCACTCCTCTACCTCCCCTCACTCCTCTACACCTTCCCTCACTCTTCGACGCCTTCCCTCATCTCCCACCTTCCCTCCTCCTCTACACCTTCCCTCCACTCTCCACCTTCCCTCACTCTCCACAACTTCCCACTCTACACCTTCCCCACTCACTCACTACACCTTCCCTCACTTCTCTACCTTCCCTCACTCTACACCTTCCCTCGCTCCTCTACACCTTCCCTCGCTCCTCTACCTCGCTCCTCTACACCTTCCCTCGCTCCTCTAGCAACTTCCCTCATTCCTCTACACCTTCCTCACTCTCCCACCTTCCTCCTCTACACCTTCCCTCTCCTCTACACCTTCCCTCACTTCTCTACACCTTCCCTCCTCACCTTCCCTCGCTCCTCTACCTTCCCTCGCTCCTCTAGCACCTTCCTCGCTCACTCTACACCCATTCCTCTACACCTTCCCTCATTCTCTACACCTTCCCTCATTCACCTACACCTTCCCTCGCTCCTCTCACCGTCCCTGCTCCTCTACACCTTCCCTCACTCCTCTACGCCCCCTCACTCTCTACGCCTTCCCTCCTCTACACCTTCCCCTCACCTACACACCCTCCTCACCTCTACACCTTCCCCACTCCCTACGCCTTCCCCACTCTGCAACCTTCCCTCACTCTACACCTTCCCCACTCCTCTACCTTCCCTCACTCCTCTACACCTTCCCTCACTCTACACCTTCCTCACTCTACATTTCACTCCTCTACACCTTCCCTCACTCCTCTACACCTTCCCTCACTCTCTACACCTTCCCTCCTCCTCTACACCTTCCCTCACTCCTCTACACCCTCCCTCACTCCTCTACACCTTCCCTCACTCCTCACACCTTCCCTTCACTCCTCTACACCTTCCCTCACTTCCCTCACTCCTCTACACCTTCCCTCACTCTCTACCTTCCCTCACTCCTCTACACCTTCCCTCACTCCTCTACACCTTCCCTCACTCCTCTACACCTTCCCTCACTCCTCTACACCTTCCCTCACTCCTCTACACCTTCCCTCACTCCTCTACACCCTCCCTCACTCCTCTACACCTTCCCTCACTCCTCTACACCCTCCCTCACTCCTCTACACCTTCCCTCACTCCTCTACCACCTTCACTCCACCTCCTCACTCTACACCTTCCCTCACTCCTCTACACCTTCCCTCACTCCTCTACACCTTCCTCACTCCTCTACACCTTCCCTCACTCCTCTACACCTTCTCTCACTCCTCTACACCTTCCCTCCCTCCTCTACACTTTCAACTCCTCACCTTCCCTCACTCTCTACACCCTCCCTCACTCACTCACACCCTCCCTCACTCCTCTGCACCTTCCCTCACTCCTCCTACACCCTCCTCACTCCTCTACACCTTCCCTCCTCCTCTGCACCTTCCTTACTCCTCTCCTTCCCTCACTCTACACCTTCCCCTCCCTCTACTCCTTCCCTCACTCCTCTACACCTTTCTCACTCCTCTACACCTTCCCTCACTCCTCTACACCTTCCCTCACTCCTCTACACCTTCCTCCTCCTCTACACCTTCCACTCTCCTACCTTCCCTCACTCTTCTCACCTTCCCTTACTCTACACCTTCCTCACTCCTCTACACCCTCTCTCACTCCTCTACACCCTCCCTCCTCCTCTACACCCTCCCTCTCCTCTCTACACCTTTCCTCTTTCCTCTACCTTCCCTCATCTTCCACACCTTCCTTACTCTACCTTCCACTTACTCCCCTACACCCTCCCCTCACTCCTCTACACACTCCCTCACTTCTCTACACTTCCCTCACTCTCTACACCTTCCCTCACTCTCTACACCCATCCCTCACTCCTGCACCTTCCTCACTCTTCTACACCTTCCTTACTCTACACCTTCCCTCACTCCTCTACACCCTCCCTCCACTCCTACACCCCCCTCCTCCTCTACACCCTCCCTCACTCCTCTACCTTTCCTCTTTCCTCTACACACCTTCCTCACTCTTCTACACCTTCCTTATTCTACCAACTTCCCTTACTCCTCTACACCCTCCCTCCTCCTCTACACCTTCCTCTTTCTCTACACCTTCCCTCACTCTTCACACCTTCCTTACTCTACACCTTCCTTCACTCCTCTACACCTTCCCTCACCTCTACTCCTTCCCTCACTCCTCTACACCTTCCTCACTCCTCTACACCTTCCCTCACTCCTCTACACCTTCCCTCACCCTCTACCTTCCCTCACTCCTCTACACCTTCCCTCACTCTTCTACACCTTCCCTCACTCCTCTACCTTCCCTCACTCCTCTACACCTTCCCTCACTCCTCTACCCCTTCCTCACTCCTCTACACCTTCCCTCACTCACTACACCTTCCCTCCTCTACACCTTCCTTACTCACTCTAAACCTTCCTTCACTCCTCTACACCTTCCCTCACTCCTCTACACCTTCCTCACTCACTCACACCTCCCCACTCCCCTCTACCTTCCCTCACTCCTCTACACCCTCACCCTCTACACCACTTCCTCACTTCTCTACACCCCCTCACTTCTCTACACCTTCCCCTCCTCCTCTACACCTTCCCTCACTTCTCTACACCTTCCTCCCCTCTACACCTTCCCTCACTCTCTACACCTTCCCTCACTCCTCTACACCTTCCTCACTCCTCTACACTTTCCCTCACTCCTCTACACCTTCCCTCACTTCTACACCTTCCCTCCCTCTACACCTCCCTCACCCTACACCTTCCCTCACTCCTCTACACCCTCCCTCACTCCTCTCACACCTTCCTCACTCCTCTACACCTTCCCTCACTCCTCTACACCTTCCCTCCACTTCTCTACACCTTCCCTCACTTCTACACCTTCCCTCTCCTCTACACCTTCCTCACTCCTCTACACCCTCCCCTCACTCCTCTACACCTTCCCTCACTCCTCTACACCTTCCCTCACTCCTCTACACCTTCCTCACTCCTCTACACCCTCCCTCACTCCTCTACACCTTCCCTCACTCCTCTACCTTCCCTCACTCCTCTACACCTTCCCTCATACACCTTCCCTCACTCCTCTACACCTTCCCTCACTTCTCTACACCTTCCCTCACTCCTCTACACCTTCCACACTCCACACCTTCCTTACTCCTCTCCTATCTCTACACCTTCCTCACTTCTCTACACCTTCCCTCCTCTCCTCTACACCTTCCTCACTCCTCTACCTTCCCTCACTCCTCTACACCTTCCCTCACTTCTCTACACCTTCCCTCACCCTCTACACCTTCCTCCACTACACCTCCCTCACTCCTCCACCTCCCCTCCTCTACACCTTCCCTCACTTCTCTACACCTTCCCTCACTCCTCTACACCTTCCCTCCTCTACACTTCCTACTCTACACCTTCCTCACTTCTCTACACCTTCCTCACTCCTCTACCTTCCCCTCACTCCTCTACACCTTCCCTCACTCCTCTACACCCCCTCCTCCCAATGCTTGACACTGCATCTGGAGCTGGATGGTGTGATTTTGAGTCACAGGCGTGTATGAGTCACTGGTGTTTTGAGTCACTTGGGCGTGTATGAGTCACTGAGTGTTTTGAGTCGCAGGTATGAGGTCACTGGGTCTTTTGGTCACTGGGGCGTGTGTGGTCACTGAGTATTCCTGGGTCAGGTGAGCATGTATAGTCACCTGACATTTCAGGAAGTCTGGTGGACGTGCTAGAGTTAGCTCGTGTTTCTGAGTCAATCGAGCGTGTCAGTTAGCTGGTGTTCTTGTGGTCAGGTGGGTGTGGTATCGCCAGTTGGGCGTGGCAGCAGGTGGGCGTGTCAGAATGTTAGATGGGCGTGGGATCAGGCAAGCGCGGCAAGTCAGGTAGGCTTACGATTGTCAAATGGACGTGTCAGAGTCAGGCGAGCGTAGACGTGTCAAGTAGGCGTGGCGGCAGCTAGGTGTGGCAGGGTCAGGTGGTGCGTGGCAGGAGTCGGGAGGTGGCAGGGTCGGAAGCGCATGGCGGCGGGGTCCGAGTGGGCGTGGCAGCAGGTTGCCTCAGAAAAATCAAGACGACAAACAAAACGAGACGAGCAATGTAAACAAACACTCGTGCGTCTGGTGAACTGTTGGGAAAATGGCAGATGAGTATAAACAGAACTTCACTCACACAAATAGCAGCATATGAACACAGTACCTCCCAGCCTCGCCATCACACACACACACACACACACACACACACATATTCATTAGATAGCTGCTGGCATTATCTCTTGATGCCAGGCGACTGACCCATCCTCGCTGACGTCACCACCTACTGCCCTCTCTCCACCCACCACACAGGTACGCCACCCCTTTCCTCCAGGACACCAAGCACCCAACCAGATAATCCTATACCGCCGCCCCTTTCCACCACCTAATAATCCACGCTACACCATCCCATCATTCAGGCATTCCACCCTTCTCCACCACCCAGGCAGTTCATCCCTCCACCACACCACCAGGCAGTCCACCCTCTTCCACCTCCAACACCCAGGCAGTCCACCTCCTCACCTCCAACACCCAGGCAGTCCACCCTCCTTCACCTACACCACCCAGGCAGTCCACCCTCTTCCACCTCCAACACCCAGGCAGTCCCTCCTTCTCACCACCCAGGCAGGCAGTCGATTCTGTTTCGTCTCCACCACCTAAGCAGTCCACACTCCTTATATTACCACCCACACCCATATGTGTGTGTGTGTGTGTGATGTGTGTGTGTGAATGGGTGGGTGGTGAGTGAGCGGACCTGTGGTGTAATGGTCGGTATGCTCTCCTCGTAAGGAGCGGACCCGGTTCGATCCCGGGCAGGGGTGACTTATGAAGTTTCTTTACGCCGCCTCTGTCTACCCAGCAGTAATGGGAACCTGGATGTTAATCATTTGCGGATCGTGTTCAGGGTAATGGTTAGCCAGTGCAGTTGGCGAGTTGTCCGGTCTTCTCGGACTATTCGCGACACAGGTCATGCAGCTCGTTAACTCAGGGTTTGGTTGTTGTGTTGGCGACACCTTAAACAAATTCACGCCGAGGTGGCCCTCGAGCCGGCCATCCTCGTTACACAGGCACATTATATGTTTGTGATGGTGTTTTGTGTGTTTGTGATAAGTGTTTTGTGTGTTTATGATATTGTTGTTTGTGTGTTTGTGATAGTTGTTTTATGTGTTTGATGATTGTTTTGTGTGTTTGTGATGGTGTTTTGTGTGTTTGTGATGGTGTTTTTATTGTTTGTGATAAGTGTTTTTATGTTTTTGATGGTGTTTTATATTTGATGGTGTTTGTGTGTTTGTGATGGTGTTTGTGTGTTTAATGATAGTGTTTTATGTGTTTGTGATATTGTTTTGTGTTGTGATAATTATTTTGTATTGTTGTGATAATTGTTTATATATTTATAATAGTATTTGTGTATTTATGTAGTATTTGTATGTTGATAGTGTTTGTATATTTAATGATATTATTATATATTTGATAATTGTATTATATGTGATGATAAGTATTTTATTATTTGTGATAATTTTGTATATGTTTATGATAGTATTTATGTGTTGTGATAATTATTTTTATGTGTTGTTTGTATGATTATTTTGTGTGTTGTGATGGTGTTTATGTGTTTATGTATTTGTGATATGTTTTATGTGTTCAATGATATGTTTTATGTGTTGTGTTGTTTTATGTATAATGATAGCATTTTGTATTTGTGATATATTTATGACTGTGATAATATTTTATATATTTGTAATAATAATTTTATATATTTGTAATAAGTATTTTATATATTTGTGATAATTGTTTATATTATTTATGATAATTTTTATATATTTGCAATAATTGTTTTATATGTGTTGTGATAATTGTTTTATATGTTGTGATATTGTTTTATGTATTATTGTAATTGTATATAGTGTTTAATGTATTTATATTTGTAATAATTTTTATGTATTTGTAATATTAGTATTTTTAGTATATTTATGAATAGTATTTTGTATTTTAATGATAATATTTTGTATTTAATAATAGTATTTTATGTATTTATTAATGTATTTTGTGTGTTGTAATAGTATTTTTGTGTGTTGTGATAGTGTTTATGTGTTGTGATGGTGTTTTATGTGTTTGTGATAGTATTTTATGTGTTTGTGATAATTGATGTTTGTGATAGTGTTTTGTGTGTTGTGATAATTTTTTTATGTGTTTATTGATATTGTTTTGTATTTTGTGATAATTGTTTTTGTGTGATTCAGTAATTGTTTTGTGTGTTTGTAATGGTGTTTTATTATGTATTAATGATAATTGTTTTTTGTGTGTTTTTGATAATTATTTTATTATTTAATGATAATTGTTTTGTGTTGTGATAATTGTTTTGTGTATTTGTGATAATTGTTTTATGTGTTTGTGATAGTTTTTGTGTGTTCGTGACAGTGTTTTGTGATGATTTTGTGATGGTGTTTTTGTGTGTTTGTGATGTTTTGTGTGTTTGTGATGTTGTTTTGTGTGTTTGTGATAGTGTTTTGTGTGTTGTGATAGTGTTTTGTGTGTTTGTGATGGTGTTTTATGTGTTTGATGGTGTTTGTGTGTTTGTGATGGTGTTTTTGTGTGTTTGTGATAGTGTTTATGTGTTTGTGATAGTGTTTGTGTGTTTGTGATGGTGTTTTGTGTGTTGTGATGGTGTTTTGTGTGTTTGTGATAGTGTTTTGTGTGTTTGTGATGGTGTTTTTGTGTGTTTGTGATAATTGTTTTATTGTTTGTATTGGTGTTTTGTGTTTGTGATAGTGTTTGTGTGTTTGTGATATTGTTTGTGTGTTGTGATAATTGTTTTGTGTGTTTGTGATGGTGTTTGTGTGTTTGTGATAGTGTTTTATGTGTTTGTGATGGTGTTTTGTGTGTTGTGATGGTGTTTTGTGTGTTTGTGATAGTGTTTTATGTGTTTGTGATGGTGTTTATGTGTTTGTGATGGTGTTTGTGTGTTTGTGAGGTGTTTGTGTGTTTGTGATGGTGTTTTGTGTGTTTGTGATAGTGTTTTGTGTGTTTGTGATGGTGTTTTGTGTGTTTGTGATGGTGTTTTGTGTTTGTTTGTGATGGTGTTTTGTGTGTTTGTGATGGTGTTTTATGGTGTTTGTGATGGTGTTTGTGTGTTTGTGACGGTGTTTTGTGTGTTTGTGATGGTGTTTGTGTGTTTGTGATGGTGTTTGTGTGTTTGTGATGGTGTTTTATGTGTTTGTGATGGTGTTTTATGTGTTTGTGTTGGTGTTGTGTGTTTGTGATAGTGTTTTATGTGTTTGTGATGGTGTTTGTGTGTTTTGATAGTGTTTTGTGTGTTTGTGATGGTGTTTATGTGTTTGTGTTTATGTGTTTGTGATGGTGTTTGTGTGTTTGTGGTGTTTGTGTGTTTGTGATGGTGTTTGTGTGTTTAGTGTTTTGTGTGTTTGTGTTGTTTGGTGTTTGTAGTGTTTTGTGTGTTTGTGATGGTGTTTTGTGTGTTTGTGACGGTGTTTGTGTGTTTGTGATGGTGTTTTATGTGTTTGTGATGGTGTTTGTGTGTTTGTGACGTGTTTGTGTGTTTGTGATGGTGTTTGTGTGTTTGTGATGGTGTTTTTATGTGTTTTGTGATGGTGTTTTTTGTGTTTGTGATGGTGTTTTACCATGTTTTGATGGTGTTTGTGTGTTTGTGACAGTGTTTTTGTGTGTTTGTGATGGTGTTTTATATGTTTGTATTAGTGTTTTGTGTGTTTGTGATTATCGGTACTGAATAATCGTAAATACGATAAGCCGATATAATGTGATTCTTGTGTGTGTGTGTGTGTGTGTGTGTGTGTCATGCATGTTTTATTGTATTGGGCAGCAGACAGGCAGCATCTAAATGAGGAGAGAAGGGCGAGGTGAAGGGGAGGAAGAGGTGATTAGGGAGGGGCGGAGTGAGGAGAAAAGGTGTGAAGTAGGAATATAAATGGAAGTCAGGGTTAAACAAAGGTGATATAACAAAGGTACTTAAACTATCCAACGAGGAACGAAGTCGTAGCGATGGTTTTAAACTAGATAAATTTAGATTTAGGCGCGAGATAGGTAAACATTGGTTTGTAAATAGAGTAGTGGATGAGTGGAATAAGTTACCAAACATTAACTGGAACACGGTGGGTAGCTTCAAATATATGTTGGGTGGATATTCTTATGTTCTTGTGTTAAGTAAGTTCGGAAGGGTGAGGTGAGATGAGGTAAGGCAATTTGGAAGGAGATGGGTGAGGTGGAAGGATGAGGTTAGGAAGAATGGTGAGGTAACGTTAGGAGGTATGAGGTTGAGGTGGGAGGAGTGGAGTGACCTGGAGTGACGACTGTGGTTGTGTGTCGCCTCCGTCCTCACCTGCCACCAGCCGTCACTTATAAACCTGCACAGCGTCACACTCACCGTTACGTAAACACACACACACACACACAGTCTCCCTCTCCCCCTTTCCCTCGGCAGCCCTGGGGGGAGGAGGGGGGGGGGAAAGAGGGGAATTCATCAGCTGGAGCGTGGACAGTGTCACCTTGACCAGAGGTTATGTTAGGTTTGGTCAGGTTAGGTCATTAGGTGGATAGGGCTGTGGTGTAATGGTCATGCTAAGAGCTAACCTGAAAACCTTAAGGATTCATATTACGCTCAAACGTCCACAAAGCCTTCCGAGTCCCCCAGTGGAAACGTCCCCCGTTTTCTCTGTTTCCCCCGCCTTTGTCTATGGGAGCAGACGCTGTATGCTGGGACCTGTTGCCATCCATTCCTTTGTAATCAATTTAATTTTGCTTTCGATAGCTGAGTCAGAGCATTGTTAGTGAAGATAATAGTAGAGAATGAAAATGAGTTCATAGTCTCAATTTCAACGTCAGAGGGTACCGTAAATTAATTCATCGGAATAGGAGTAGGTGGACTACCTGGTCTGGTTTGAGTGAGGGCACGCGGGCATTTTAACCGTTAGTAAGTGCCCGTCCCTTCATCCATACAGGTATGCCATTCCACGCTGTGTTGTAATTCGCCCTTCTTTAAGTGATTTGACCCAATTGATAGTTGATTGTGCAAGTGTTACAGTAACGTAGTTGATATGCTCTGAGTAAAGTCATATTTACGTCTTTAACGTCCCCTGAAACGTGTTGTTGTTGTCACCGGTTAGTAAGTGCCCGTCCCTTCATCCATACAGGTCCCTAACGCAGCCTAGGCCGTGTCTGTAGGGTGGATGTTGTATCCACTATGTCTGGGGACATGTCCGAGGTCCAGTAGGATCAGTTACTTTCGTGAGACCCGGCCGTCAGACACTTCAGACCACCTATAGCCCCCATAGCTGGCTCGTCTGGCCCTAACGCTCGGTCCACGAGGTGACCCTGGACCACCAAGCCACACACCACTACCAGCCCCCATCATTGGTGGATGAATGTCTAACTCAGTAGGGCTATATTTGTGTGGTGGAATTAACCCACTGGGATCTCCAAAGTTCGTCGGATAGTACTCCATGGTGGCTGGACCCCATGGCTGTTGCTTGAGTATCACTCCTGACGACTGAGTGTTGTAGTGGCAGTTGCCTAGTATTTATGGTGCTAAGTGACTATCATAGTTGTGTTATTGAGTATGTCCACCCCGTAGGGTTGGAAGTGTATTGAATATGTCCACCCAGTAATGGTGTGAGTATGTTGAGCCTGAGGGCCTAGTAATAGATTTCGTCTGTTAGTACAAACCAATTCTTTCTTCTAATTTCATATTCATGTTTAAATAAACTTTGTATTTGTATAATTGTGTATATTATTTACCTACAGTATTTACCGTTATTTCTTCCCTATTGCTTGATACTATCATTACACCTACCCACGAGCCTCCTATCGTCACGCTACCAATGGTGATAAATATAGAGTAAAAAGAAGTGTTACTGGCACACAGTAGCCCTCATAAATGGTGGCAGCTCAGGCCCTCATAGTGGTGATCCGTCTCAGGTACTAATCAATCTCAGCCACCATTCAGGAATCATCCAATCTCAGTCACCATCCAATCTCTGTCACCATCCAATCTCAGTCACCATTCAATCTCAGTCACCATCCAATCTCAGTCACCACCCAATCTCAGTCACCACCCTATCTCAGTCACCATCCAATCTCAGTCACCACCCTATCTCAGTCACCACCTAATCTCGGTCACCATCCAATCTCGGTCACCATCCAATCTCGGTCACCATCCAATCTCGGTCACCACCCAATCTCAGTCACCACCCAATCTCGATCACCACCCAATCTCGATCACCACCTAACTTCGGTCACCTCCTAACTTTGGTCACCATCCACCCGGTCACCATCCAATCTCGGTCACCATCCAATCTCAGTCACCACCCACCCAGTCACCCAATCTCAGTCACCATCCAATCTCAGTCACCATCCAATCTCAGTCACCATCCAATCTCAGTCACCATTCAATCTCAGTCACCATCCAATCTCAGTCACCATCCAATCTCAGTCACCATCCAATCTCAGTCACCACCCAATCTCAGTCACCACCCAATCTCAGTCACCATCCAATCTCAGTCACCACCCAATCTCAGTCACCACCCAATCTCAGTCACCATCCAATCTCAGTCACCACCCAATCTCAGGTGCATGCCAAAGTGAACGCCCAGGAGTCTACCACGCTCGCTCCTGTCTCTGTAACCCAGATTATGATATATTAAATTGTGTACACACAGGCAACACGCACGCGTAAACACACACACACACACACACACACACACACACACACGTTGCTGATGTCAGAGATGGGAGGGAGAGCGTGGCCCTGGTAGGCAGGCATGAGTCACGTCAGGAAGGTGTCAGTGTCCTATCACCTGAGAATTACTTTGTCACCTGCTGCTCGCATGCGTGTGTATGTATGCACGTATGTATGTGTACGTGTGTATGCATGTGTACGTGTGCATGTCTACGTGCGTGTGTGTGTGTGTGTTTGCGTGTGCACTTCAATATATGTATGTGTGTGTACGTGTATGTGCGTGTATATGTATGTGTACGTGTATATACTGTATGTACAACTATCTGTGTATACTTTATGGGAAACAATATGTGACCATGGACGATAGATTTTGGTATATGAGGGCTGTCACTAGTCACACGTACAATTTCGGAGCATATCGACTCCCACCTGCACAGATAGTTGTTTTAGCTACTGTACGTGTAATAATAATAATAAATAATAATTAACGGTTTATTGAAAGAGCTTGGCAGCCAGAAGGCTGAAAATATACAGTTACATATTTGGGGAATGGGTTACGAGTTACAAATAATATACAAGTGACATAAGTGACACAAATAATACATATAATAACTTAGATGGGGATCAGCTCAAACTACAGTTCATTTCAACATAGTGACAGTGTAGGGAGCAGTGTTTACTGGGAGTGAATACACTGATTTATTACATGTTATTGATAATTTTTACAATGGTTGGGACTGGGCTGTTCTTATAGCGATCAGTTCGTGCACGTATGGGCTGGATGCGGTTGTGGTGTCGAACAGCAATTCTCGGGCAGGGGATCTCAGGTGGTAGTAGGGGCCGGTGTCGGGGGTGGTGTAGAAGCTTCTTACCAAATTTGCAGATGAGGCCGTGGTGATGGTCAGTGAGAGTCGAAAGGGTCAGTGTGTTGAGCGCTTCTTGATATGTGGAGTAGGAAGGGGAGAGAATAATCTTGCATGCCCTCTTTTGCACTTTTTCTAGGTGTTTACGTTGTGTGGCATTTAGGGAGGAAGACCAGGTGGGGGAGGCATAGGTGAGCTTGGGAAGTATGAATGTTGTGTATACACTGAGGAGCTCGTGTGCAGGAACTCCGAGGGACTTGAGTCGGCGGAGGAGGTGGAGACGGAAACTGGAGGATTTGACAACTTCACTGACGTGTGGTTTCCAATTTAGTTTGTTGTCTATGGTGACGCCGAGGAGCTTCGTGGAATCTACAACCTGGAGTGTGTTCGGACCTAGGGTAATGGAAGGAGGTGGGACAATGTCGGAGGAGAGGTTGATGTGCATAACCATGGTCTTGGTATGGTTGATGGTGACATGGTTGTTGGTGGCCCAGTTTTGGAGACTGTTCAATAAATCCTGAAGGGCGGTATAGTTGGGAGCAGAATTGTTGACGCTGATCCCAATGGTGGAGTCGTCGACATATTTCCAGCGAGCAGGGGTTTCTCTTAGGGCATCATTGATGAGCATAAGGAAGCAGAGTGGTCCCATCTTGGTGCCTTGGGGGACGCCACAGGTGAGTGACTGAAAGGTGGAGACAGCCCCTCGGAAGCGTACAGCTTGGCGTCGGTCACTGAGGAAGTCTGTAAGCCATGGTATGAGACTTCTCCGAAGCCCGAGGTCAATAGCTTTGTTTATGATTATATTGTGGTCGACTAGGTCGAACGCTTTAGTGAAATCAATGAAGGCGACAGCTACAGACGTTTTTCGTTTCTCGAGATGGCGGTATATGTAATCGAGAAAGCTGACAAGACAGTGAGTGGTGGAGGAAGTTTTCATGTTGCCAAATTGCTGAGGGTCTACGATTCCTGCAATATCAGCATAAGCCCAGTCAAACACAAAACTTTCACAGATTAGGCTGGGTATTGGGGTGATTGCAATGGGTCGTAGCTGATTTAAGGATTGTGGGCTGGTTGACTTGGGCACTGGTGATACATAAGAGGTCTTCCAGTCAGCTGGGCATCTGGCTTGACTGAGAGAAGCATTGATGATGGAGCAGAGGGGTTTAGCAAGCTCCGGGGAGAACTCCTTGAATAGTTTCATTGGTAAGTCAATGGGGGTGGTAGAGCGTTTTAATTTTAGTTTGTCCAGGCGTTTTGCTACGTCAAATTCCTCTACTAAGTCAGTGGGAAGGGGGCTGGTAGGTAAGCAGGGAGAGTGGTTGTGTCAAGCCGTGGGAGCGTCTGGCATATAGTAGCGAAATGGTTATTTGTTTGCTCAGCTGCGTCAACATTAGTGAGATGGCTAAGGAAGGGGAGGGGGTGTGTCATATTGTTTAGTCCACAGAGTTCTTTAAGCTTACCATACCATTGACTGATGTTGGTCTGCTTCAGGTGTTGTAATTTGGTTGGGTAGTGGGACTTCTTTGCAGTGCGTATTTCGCGGATGACTCTGTTGCGAAGTGACCTGTAGCGGATGTGGTCGTTGAGATGAAAGGCTCTGTCTCTCTGTTGCATTAGTCTTTTGATTCGAGGTGTGATCCAGGGCAAGTCAGCTGGGTGAGATCTGACGGACTTCTCGGGGAAGAAGTGGTGGTGAGCTTCTGTGGTGGTGTTGGTATAATTTATCCATTTGGTTTCCACGTCATCCACGCTAAGTACTTCAGTCCAGGGATAGTGAACTATCCACTGCCCAAAGAGGCGCACTGCAGAGTCCGTAATCGGCCTGTAGGTCTTGATGTAGGGTCTCTGTACTTGAGTGGGAGTGGCAGCTGGGGACCAGAGCACTGATAAGTGTGTGCTACACCTGATAGGAGGCAGTGGTTGAGGAGGTTGGTACTGGTCCGCTAAGTCGGTTAAGATAAGGTCAAGGGTGTTTTGACCGTGTGTGGGGAAGGTCACAACTTGTGATAGTGATAGCTGGTCCTGGATATCAGTGGTGTCAATTTCATTTAAATCCCCACATAATACTAACTTGGCACATGGGTACCTAACTCTGAGGTGGTCTGAGGTGGTGATGAGATGATTGATAAGAGTGTCTCTGGTGGGTGATCGAGGCGGATGGTATGCCACACAGATTATAATGGAAGCAGTGTTGCGTGGGTGTGCCCGCAGCACGACACGTACCCATAATGCTTCCACATCTGCTGGGACTTGAACATCCAGGCGTGACGGGCGTAGGTCATCTTGACAGAAGAGGGCAACGCCCCCTCCGCGTCTTTGTGAACGAAGGTGATGAAAGAGTTGATATCCCTCAATATGACACGTTTCAGGTACAATTTGCCAAGCCTCACATATGGCAATGACGCTCGCAGTGGTTGACCTGACTGTAGTTGCCAGCTCGTCGAACTTGTTAGCTAGGGAAGTGACGTTGGATAGCAGTAAAGACGGGAGATCATACCATATCCGTGGAACTTCAGTGAGGTGGTATGGTCTGTCAGGGGTGGGTTTCTCCGGTTTCCTAGTGGAGGTTACGGTTCTAATGGGCTTATGTGCATGACGGCCTCGTCTACGGCTCCGCGCATGGAATATTTTCAGTGACTTGAGTAGCGCGATAACACTGCCTTCAGGATAACCGTTCCCACGCTTTAGATGGTACAGAGTGCGTCGGGAGTAAGTGATTGGTGGCCATCGGTTGAAATCTGTTGTGGGCGGACGGAAGTGTTTGTCACTGGTGGCACTTTGAGGGACACTGACACTGTTAGACATCTGTTAATATTTGTCAGTCGTAAAGACCGTGGTCTTTGTCCCGGTGCTTGGGGTCGCCGACACAGTTTTTACGATATATGTAAACACCGCGGTGGTCCTTGTCACTGGCACTTTAAAGTTGACCGATAAAGTGCCCACTGTCTGACTTTTCCTTGGGGTGCACTATCGAGCACTGTATGGTAATCACTTATTGCACTGATGGCTAGAATGTTTTGCCGAGAAAGTTCCTTAAGTGCACTCTTGGAACACTGCTCCGTAATCAATCGTTCACTAATCACTAGAATGTTTTGCTGAATCGATCCTGGTGTAGTAAGGCTGGTAGGGCGTTGGGGTATAGCAGGGGGAGTGGGCAGGGCCAAACAGATTCGGCCTGGCTGCTGAAACCCGGAGCGCCTTCGAGGCACGTCTTATCTCACTGAGGGTGTGTGTGTGTGTGTGTTTTGTGAAGAATGATAAAAAGGAGAGAACGAGAGAAATGTAGAAGGAACGATAAAACAAGATACATCCACACCAATACAGTTATCCCCCTCCCCTCCTTCTCCTCCACCCCCTCCTTCTCCCCTGCCTCCCCACTCCTCCTCTGCCCCCACCCCCCACTCTTTATCGCCCCCTACCCCACTCCTTCTCCTCTTTCCCCACCCCTCTCTTTCCCCACTCCCTTCTCCTCTTTTTTCCCATCCCTCTTCCTCTTTCCCCACCCTCTCCCTCCCCCACTCCCATCACCAACACATCAGCGGTGGTCTGTGTGTGTGATCCGGTTGTTAATATTTACCTCGGCCATACTGGCGGTCGGATATGTGACCTCTGGTTAACTCCTCTGCCAACAACACAATCGTGGACGAGCTGATGCTGATGGCGTGTGAGACCATCCTGTAGCCGTAAGGGCGTGAGGGTGTGAGGGTGTGGGCGTGAGGGGTAGGGGCGAGGGGCAGGGTGTGAGGGGTAGGGTGGGAGGGTGGGTGTGAGGGGGTGTGGGCGTGAGGGGTGCAGTGGGCGTGAGGGGTAGTGGGCGAGGGGTAGTGAGGGGTAGTGGTGAGGGGTAGTGGTGTGAGGGTAGTGGGCGTGAGGGGTAGTGGGCGTGAGGGGTGGTGGAGGGGTAGTGGGTGCGAGGGGTAGTGGTGTGAGGCAGGGGTGGAGGGGTAGTGGGGCGTGAGGGGTAGTGAGGGTAGTGGCGTGAGGGTAGTGGGCGGGAGGGGTAGTGAGTGAGGGGTAGTGGGCGGAGGGGTAGGGCGTGAGGGGTAGTATGGAGGGCAGTGGGCGTGAGGTAGGGTGAGGGGTAGGGGTGAGGTAGTGGGTGGAGGGGTAGGCGTGAGGGGTAGTGGGCGGAGGGTAGTAGGCGTGAGGGGTAGTGGGTGTGAGGGATAGTGGGCGTGGTGATGGCGGGACGTAACCACTCCCTCTAATGAACACAGCATAGAGCTCCTGGCCATGACTATTGTGTGTGATATTGTCTCTCTCTCTCTCTCTCTCTCTCTCTCTCTCACTCTCTCTCTCTCACACACACACATACCTACTGTAGTGTGAAGACTGAATATCGGGTCGACATTTAAGGTGGGTGTTTTAAAGTTCACCAAGAGGAGCAGATAATGAATGAGTAATGCTGTCGTCGTACTGTGTGAAGTGTTTAAGGGCTTTAGTTTATTTGTGGTTCAGGTGCATCTTAGACAACCTAGCTTAATTCACCTGATGATTAAAAACACTAACGCTAACCTATCCTTATCTAACCTAACCTAACTTAACCTAACTTTCTAACCTAACCTAACCTTCCCTAACCTAACCTAACTTAAACCAACCTAACTTATAGCGAAATTTCGTTGTGGTCGGCTTTTTTCGCTCAATGAGTGAATCCGTTTTTGAACCTAACATAAATAATATAATATAATATAATATAATATAATATAATATAATATAATATAATATAATATAATACAACAAGTGCACCAGTTACCAGACGTCCTCAACAACCGCTTAAGTGTTTGCTCCGCCTTAAGTTTTCTCATTAATATGTATAATAGAACTTTCTCACTTTTTAATCATATTCTTTAAATAAATAAATCTGCATATAATGAATAATTAATCCCGTGACTTTTAAATACTTCACCATTTTGATTAGTTTATACCTGTTCTTTGTTTCTTACCCCTGTTGGCCACGTGGTCTGATTACTCTCGTCTGTCTACCTAAGCTATGGACATTAAAGAGTTACTGCAGATCAGATAGTCCTTCCACACACACACACACACATAAACCTATATATAAACCTATATTTTCCTCGGTTGAGTTGGGTCAGGTCCAGGACACGCGGCGTAAATACTGTGTCCATAATATAAATCGAGATGGGTGTAAATCTGTGCTTAAAATATTAATACTAATAATTATATTATCATTATTATATATTGAAGGTTATTGACCAATACAGTAGTCACAAGCTGAAAATATGCACATGACCTAAGTGGTATATATAATACACAGTGACAGGGGAAGATGGTCGCTGAACAGGACTTTCAACTTGGTTGTTGTACAAATGGGAGAATGGTTAAGGAGTAAATATACAAGTTATATACGAGTTGTTGATAATTTTACATCGGTTGGATTGGGCTGCTTTTGTAGTGAGCAGTACGGGGTCGTATGGGCTGGATGTGGTTGTGGTAACAGGTGGGGGTGGCGAGGGTGGTGTAGTAGCTTTGTCCCAAACAGACAGATAATGTCACGATGGTGATTAGAGAGAGCTGGGAGGACCAGTGTACTGAGCGTCCCTCGATATGTGGTGTAAGAGTGGAGAAAATGGTCTTGCACGCTCTTTTGCACTCGCTGTGAAGCAGTTGAGGAAGAATACCAGGCAGGAGAAGCAGAGGTGAATTTAGGATGTATGAACTTTGTTTAAGTATTCATGAGCTCAGACGCAGAAAGTTCAAGGGATTGAGACGATGGAGGATGTGGAGACGATTGCTGGAAGATCTGACAGTTGCACTGACGTGTAATTTCAAGCTCACTTTGTCATCTACTGTATAATGACGCCCGAGGAACTTGGTGGAATCCACAACCTGGAGAGTGTTGGGGCCCATTGAAATAAGGGAGGTGGGATATGGTCTAAGTAGAAGGTAAAATTAAAAAAACAAACATGATCTTGTTGTGGTTGGTGGTGATATATTTGGCTGTGGGTCAATCTTGGAGACTGTTCAGTTATGTTCTGGAGGGCGCTGAAGTCGGGAGCCGAGTTCTTCACACTGATGTCAAAGGGGAGTCGTTGACATATTTCCAGCGAGCAGTATTATCTTTCAGGGTATCGTTGATAAGGATGAGGAAGCAGAGCGGTCTCATCCAAGTACCTTGGGGGACGCCACAGGTAAGTGATTGAAAGGTGGAGACAGCCCCTTGGAATCGTACAGTCTGGCGTCGGTCACTAAGGAAATCTGTTAGCCTTGGAATAAGCCATCTCCGAAACCCGAGGTCATTGGTTTTGTTGATTCTATATTGTGCCTGACTAAGTTGAACTCTTGGGTGAAGTTTATGATGGTGAGTCACAGATGTCAAACATTTCTGCAGGTTTCAGTAGATTAAATCTAGAAAGCTGACAAAACGATGGGTGGTGGAGAGGGTCTTTATATTGTCGAATTGTTGAGGATCTATGGCGCCTGCAATGTTAGCATACACCCAGTCAAATACTAAACCCTCACAGATTTGGCTGAGTGATGGCAATGGGTCGTAACTCGTTTAACGATTGTGGTTTCGTTGACTTGGGGACTGGTGACACATACGGGGTCTTCCAGTCAGCTGAGACTTTAGCTTGGGTGAGGGAGCATTGATGATGGAACAGGGTTTAGCTAGTTCCGGGGATAACTTATTGTAGAGCTTCGTTGGTAGGTACTAGAAGTGGTGGAGGTCTTTATCTTGAGTTTGTCTAATCATCTGATGATTTCAAATTCTTGTACTGTAAGTGGGGGGTTGGTAGGTAAGCTGGGAGACAGATAGTCAATCTGGGGGAGCGTTTGGCATAAAGTTGCAGAATGATCATTAGCTTGTTCAGCTGCGTCACCATTGATGAGATGGCTGAGGAAGGAGAGGGTATGCGTTTTATTGTTTAAACCACGGAGTTTCTTGAGCTTACTGTACCACTGATTGATGTTGGACTGCTTCAGGTGTTAAAGCTTGGTTAGGATGCAATGCGAATTTCGCGGTGATTTTGTTATGAAGAGTCCTGGAGCGGTTGTTGTCGCTGAGTTAAAAGGCTCTGTCTCTCTGCTGCACAAGTCTTTTGATCCGAGGTGTGATCCAGGGTAAGTCAGCTGGGTGTGATCTGACGAACTTCTCAGTGAAGAAGTGATGGTGAGCTTCCGTGGTGATGTTGATGTAATTTGTCCATTTGGTTTTCACGTCACCTACACACGTAATACTTCAGTCTAAGGATACTGAACTATCGACTGCTCGAAAGACGCATTGCTGAATCAATAACTGGCCTGTAGATATGCGTGTGCATGTATGTGCGTGCGTGCGTGTACACCTTGACAACCTTTACACCTGGTAGGTCACAAGGGCGGATATTAATACCAAGGTTTTATATTCTTGTTACAATAAGCGACCATCAGTTAGATCATCGGCCACGTGTGTTGAGCCTGGCAGCTGCGGGTGTATCAACACATAAGAGTGATGTAATAATGTGGGACAGTGATAAATGCTTCCACCATTGTGCTGATGGACCCAACACGATATTACCTAATATGACATTCCTAGAGCACCTGGGTGTGGCCAAGCCTTGGGGGTGTGGCCAGGCTCTCGTGGTATTGTCAAACTATCAGTGTGTAGCCAGGTTCTGGAATATGGGCAGGCTCTGTGATGTGGCCAGGCTCTTGGGTGTGGCCAAGCTTTGGAGAGTGGCCAAGCTTTGGAGTATGGTCAGGCTAGGCCATGTGTCAGGCTCTCGTGGTGTGGTCAGACTTTAGGGTAGTAGCCAAGCTCTGGTGCGGAGCGTGTGGCCAGCCACCAGCCATTAGGGTGTGGTTAGCCTCTGGTGCTAAAGGTGTGGTCAGGTTCTGGTGTTGAAGGTGTGGCCAGACTCTGTTGTTATAGGTGTGGCCAGGCTCTGTTGTTGAAGGTGTAGTCAGAATCTAATGTTGAAGGTGTGGCCAGTCTCTGGTGCTAAAGATGTGGCCAGGCTTTGGTGTTGAAGGTGGCCAGCCTTTGTTGTTGAAGGTGTAGCCAGACTCTGTTGTTATAGGTGTGGCCAGGCTCTGTTGTTGAAGGTGTAGTCAGAATCTAATGTTGAAGGTGTGGCCAGTCTCTGGTGTTGAAGGTGTGGCCAGGCTTTGGTGTTGAAGGTGTGGCCAGGCTTTGGTGTTGAAGGTGTGGCCAGTCTCTGGTGCTGAAGGTGTGGCAAGGCTTTGATGTTGAAGGTGTGGCCAGTCTCTGGTGCTGAAGGTGTGGCCAGGCTTTGGTGTTGAAGGTAAAGCCTAGTTACGACAAAATCTTAGAGCATCATGTCTCCTACGGGTCGTTGTGGCCAGTTAATGGCCACAAGAGTAAGGTCTTTTATGACCAACGGGACGTGACCAGGTATTACTGCCAAGTCATCCTCCTAAGGGACCTGGCCCACATATATGCCAACTCATGGCCAGGTCCAGGTAAGTTGAAGGTCAGGTGACTGATGCAGGGTCATGGGTATTGATGGGAGGTCAGGTCATGGGTGTTGATGGGGAGGTCAGGTCATGGATGTTGTTGTGGGAGGTCAGGTCATGGATGTTGATGTGGAGGTCAGGTCATGGGTGTTGATGTGGAGGTCAGGTCATGGATGTTGATGGGGAGGTCAGGCCCATGGATAAGAAGGGAGGTCAGGTCACAAGCGGATGTTGATGGGAAGGTCAGGTCATGGGTGTTGATGGGGAGGTCAGGTCATGGATGTTGATGGGGGAAGGTCGGGTCATGGATGTTGATGGGGAGGTCAGGTCATGGGTGTTGATGGGAGGCTAAAATGGCGAGTAAGCAGGGGAAGGTCGGGTCATGGATGTTGATGGGGGAGGTCAGGTCATGGATGTTGATGGGGAGGTCAGGTCAAGGATGTTGATGGGAGGTCAGTCATGGATGTTGATGGGGGAGGTTGCACATGGGTGTTGGGATGGGGGAGGTCAAGTCATGGATGTTGATGGGGAGGTCAGGTCATGGGTGTTGATGGGGAGGTCAGGTTCATGGATGCGATGGGGAGGCCGAAGTCATGGATGCTGATGGGAGGTCAGGTCATGGATGTTGATGGGGAGGTCAGGTCATGATGTTGATAGAGGTCAGGTCATGGGGTGCTGATGGGGAGGTCAGGTCATGGATGCTGATGGGAGGTCAGGTCATGGATGTTGGATGTGGAAGTCAGGCCGCGAGTGCTGATGGGACTTCTCTCTCTCTCTCTCCTTGTTCCCGTCACAGTTGTTGCTCCTTTCCTCCATTCATCATCCCTCCCTTCACCCACTGTCTCCCCCTTCCCTCACCTTACCCCTTCCCCTCAACTTACCCCCTTTCTCCCCAATCCTTACTCCCCTTCCCTCACCCCCTCGAGCAGGCAACTTTATTGATCCAGGCAGGAAAATAAGGCCCCCGGCCCTCTGCAATACGGAACTCTGGCCTCAACTTCTTGTGGGCAAACCTTATGTTAAATACCGGCCATCTTGATCTATTGTTATGAAGATGATGAACTAACTCTTAACCTATGGCTTCTCTTCTATATCATACATGTGTGCTATAGTCAACATTCACTCCGCATTAATTTTCGTAAACAAAGTATATTTCATGATGACTTTTTTTTTAATATACTCGTATATCAAAATATTTTTCCGTTATACCTGATATATTTCGCCTTCGGGTGTTAAGTTCTTATTTATTGGAAGTATTTAATGTTTTGTCAGGTTTAAGGGAATATATATTTATTTTTTATTTTTAGGAAATATATTGAATGATTTGTTTACATTGTTGGATATATTTCCTACGTGTGTTAATGAATAAACTTCAAGACTCTTTGTACGTCAGTGAAATATGTTGTCATATTTTTTTTTTCTGGATATATTTCATATCTTCTTTATAGTTAATAGATTTGAAGAGTTTTGTTATAGTGAATACATTGAAAAATATTATCGTGATCCCAATTATACTTTAGTCCCGGGAGGCAATGTTACCCCGGGTTAGAGTATGGTAACCGGAGTTAAATGGGAGACCACTACAATAACTCATCCCAAACACCAAAGGGCTGTTAGTATCAAGTAGTTCTGTGTTGAGGTAACTTTATGGTATATAAGGGCAAATAGTTCATGTATGTTTTTCTTATATGGATTAAGTTATAAGAATGGAGAATGGTACTACAATAATTTATGGTATAATTAAAGTATAAATATCCAGGCAGGCGTCATAAATAAATTACTATGTATACCTGAAGAGTTCAATGGTAGGATATAAAGAACTAGCAACGTATATAGTTCTAAAGGAGAACCTATATTATCACACAGGTTACCTTATCTTACCTCCAGTAAGACCTAGATCCCAACCTACCTCCCTAACCTGACAGATTCTAGTACCACCTGGGCGGGCACTGGAGGGACGCGTGTTCTCCACCAGGTCGGAACCAGAGAGAATGAGACCGGCCAAGAGTGATTCCCGCACATGCGTCGATTGATAATGTATACATCACAAATTCAAATTCAAAACATTTATTGACAATTATGCCCAAAACTAGTCTTAACGAGAGCTCTTTAACATTCTACTAATCATAAATCAGATATGTATACAACAAATAGATATGCATAAAATCTACACTCTTATGTTAAAGTTACAGAATTTTTTCGTAATATTCTTAACCATATTTTTGTTTATTAAATAACAAACCATCTCTGTAATATCAGTAATACCATCACCCCTAAATTCTGATAAACAGTTACATTCCATAAGAACATAAGAAAATAAGGAGTCTGCAATAGGCCGGTTGGCCTGTGCATGGCAGCTCCTGTCGAGAGTTACTACCACTCTCTATCATCCATGAATCTATCTAGCCTCCTTTTGAAACTTTCCAGAGTTCCCGAACTTACTACAAAGTTGTTAAGCTTGTTCCACTCGTCCACCACCCTATTTGTGAACCAGTTTCTTCCTATCTCCCTCCTAAACCTAAACTTCTCCAACTTATAATGTATGGGACTTTACATAGCCACACAGTATATAAGGAATGCCATCAGTTCCTTCAATATATTGCCAATAATATTTGTATCCAAAGCGAAGCCTCATCACAAATGTATCATACTTAACCAAAGCCTTACCAAAAGTAGAACTTGTAGAATTCAAAACTCGAACATAATGTTTCAAACTACTACTGCCGTTGTTCAAAATTTTCCCAATATTGTCCATTTTCCATTGCTGTCGGATTTTTACCATTCCAGGTTATATTCTTTTAATACCCAAAATACAATCATATTCTACAATTTCTTTGCCACACCTTTGCTTAGCCAAATCATCAGCAACCTCATTCATAAAAATACCTATACATCACAACAATTACTTACTAGAAAACCTATCCACTTAAAATAATAATAATAATAATAATAATAATAAAGTATTGCAGGATGTCGCTACACATTTAATACTAAGACAATAAACGTACTAACGTAATAAATACAGTACCCAGCCCAACCCTGGGTACTAAGGCTATCACAGCCACGTGACAAAATTACGTTAAAGATTGTAATAAAAGGCATTTTGTACATTATCTATTTCCAGAATGTTTTTACTGAAGTAAGAGATTTTTTCTTATTAAAACGTTTCAAAATATTTTATAATAGTCAGTATAATTCATCACCTTTTTTGTTACACTTAACATTTTTCGTGAGTTTTCTCGATATAGGGAATATCTTTCATGGCTATTTTATAGTGAATATATATATATATATATATATATATATATATATATATATATATATATATATATATATATATATATATATATATATATATATATATATATATATATATATATATATATATATATATATCATGAACATTTTCGTTTATAGTGATTATTTTGCATGAGCCTTTTATAGTGAGTATATTTCATGGCTTTTTATTAGTGACATTATCACATACTCTTTTCTATTATACTTGATATAAATTCATAATTCCTTTAGCTATAATAAATATATCTTAAGATTTCCTTATATAGAGTGCGGTTATATTGTGTATATTTCAAGACTTTTTGTTGTTGCGAATATATATTTCGAGTCTTTTCTCTTTGGGTGAATTTTATCTTTTTATTACAATTAATATAGTTCAAGACTTATCATATAGTGAATACATTTCATTATTTATTTTAGTGAATATAAGTAATTTTATTTACTTAGTATGTTTTCATTTTTTCTACAGTAGACATATGGGTTTTTCCTGTAGTGAATATATATCATAACTGTTAATTATACTGAGTCTATTTTACATCCCACATTTGCTAATTTTATTATATTTTTGTACCTCCTTTAAGTATACTGAATATATTTCATTAATTTATTTTTTAAACATAAAATATTTCTAATTGTTTCTGGTATACTGTGCAATTTAATGGTGAAATTTGATAGACTAAATATATTTACCCCCAAAAAATAGAATTGATATATTTCTTGATCTGGTATAACGAGAACTGAAGTACAGGAAGGCGGTATTACAAGCATAGGTCACTTATAGATGAACTATACTGTCTCAAACCCGCCGTCCACTACCGAGCTAGATCGTCACACAGAGGGTAATGTGTGTGTGTGTGTGTGTGTGTGTGTGTGTGTGTGTGTGTGTGTGTGTGTGTCAGTTTTACATAGCGTTTTATTTTATTTTTCCTGTACTCTCTCTCTCTCAACCCATTCCTAGGATCGGGTCGCCCCATTCCTAGGATCGGGTCGCCCCATTCCAAAAATCTGGTCGCCCCATTTCTAGGATCTGATCACCCCATTTCTAGGATCTGGTCACCCCATTCCTAGAATCTGGTCACCCCATTCCTAGAATCTGGTCACCCCATTCCTAGATTCTGGTCGCCTCATTCTTAGGATCTGGTCACCCCATTCCTAGGATAGTTCTCACACCCCATCTTTAGGATCTGCCCATTCCTAGAATCTGGTCACCTCATCTTAGTATCTGGTCACCCCATTCCTAGGATCTGGTCACCCCATTCCTAGGATCTGGTCACCCCATCTTGTAGGATCTGGCCCACTTATTCCTAGGATCTGGTCACCCCATCCTAGGATCTGGTCACCCCATTCCTAGGGTCTGGTCACACGTAAAACACTTTATATCGTTGGCGGCGTCTATAAAAACTGAAGGTTGATTCCATTAGTATAATAAGCCAGCTGTCTCAACACTGTCTGTGAATAAAATAACTGTTGTTTAGTCGGTCTAGAGAGATGTTTTGTGTCTCTCTTTATAATGGAAACCTAACCTAACCTGACCTGACCTGACCTGACCTAATCTAACCTGACCTAATCTGACCTGACATAATCTAACCTGACCTGACCTAATCTGACCTGACCTAATCTAACCTGACCTGACCTGACCTAATCTAACCTGACCTAACCTGACCTAATCTAACCTGAGCTAACTTGACCTGACCTGACCTGACCTGACCGATCCTACTCTACCCTAACCTAACCTACTACCTCCTAAACTGCCATGACCCTAGCTAGCTAGTTTAAGCTAACCCAGCTTAACCCTACCCTACCCTATCTAACTCATTCTCTACCCTTTCTACCTGAGCCTAACTTAATCTACTATAATTTCACTATAGACTAGACTGGGTTTTGGTTAGGCTAAGCTATTTATGGATAGGTTAGGTTAGGTTAGGTTAGGTTAGGTTAGGTTGAGCTGAAATAACTTTGGGCTAATCTTGAGGTAATCCTTAAATTGTCATAATTACAGAGACAACTACATTTTTTTTGGTGTGTGTGTGTGTGTGTGTGTGTGTGTGTGTGTGTGTGTGTGTGTGTGTGTGTGTGTGTGTGTGTGTGTGTGTGACTGTGTATGTGTGATTAATAATAATAATAATTAACGGTTTATTGAAAAAATTGTGCAGCCCGAAGGCTGAAAATATACATTGGACATAAATGACTTATTACATACATTGGTGGTTTAACAAAAGCCTTCATTAGAGAAAGGTAAAGGAACATACAGTGAACATACAGATTAATGTAGGTGTTGAACAGCAAACTCGTAGTGTAGTAACTCCTCCCAGATGGTGTTAGGAGGAACTCACGTGGTGTAGTAGTTCCCTCAGATGGTGTTATGAGGGACCTGGCGTGGTGTAGTAATTCCCTCGCAGATGGTGTTATGAGGGGCCTCACGTGGTGTAGTAATTCCTCACAGATGGTGTTATGAGGGACCTCACGTGGTGTAGTAAATTCACAGACCTCACAGATGGTGTTATGAGGGGCCTGACGTGGTGTAGTAATTCCCTCACAGATGGTGTTATGAGGGACCTCACGTGGTGTAGTAATTCCCTCACAGATGGTGTGATGAGGGACTTGACGTGGTGTAGTAATTCCCTCACATATGGTGTTATGAGGGACATGTGGTGTAGTAATTCCCTCACAGATGGTGTTATATGAGTGAGGTTTGGTCTTAGGCCTTCCTATCGTAGACGGATTAACACATCGCTGGTTGTTGTTGGGTCTCACGGGCCGTTATCACTGGGTACCTGGGACCTCACTGTGTGAAGGTTAACTTGGGTACGACTGTTACTGTTGAGTTGTTCTCACTGACTTAAGCACTGTTCACCACTGTTCACCTCTGTTTAACACTGGTTCCGTTCCTTTCCTAAATGAAATTGCAACTTCTGGCGAGAACTTGATATTCCGGTGGGGAGGAGGGTTCAGGGGAGGGGGATGGTATGGGCCAACTTAACAGTTGACCTGGCTGCTCCGAGAGGAGCGCCAGGTACGTCTTGACCCTTCGGTGGTTAAGGATGTGTATGTACGTGCGTATGACTGCGTGCAACTGTATGTGTGTGCGTGTGTCACTATGCCTGTGTGTGTGTGTGTGTGTGTAAATAATAATAAATAATATTAATAATTAACGGTTTATTGAAAGAGCATGACAGCCAGAAGGCTGAAAATATACAGTTACATAATTGGGGAATGGGTTTCGATTTACAAATAATATACAAATAACATAAGTGATACAAATAAGATATATAATAACTAGATGGGGAAAAGCTCAAACTACAGGGCATTTCAACATAGTGACAGTGCAAGAAGTAGTATTTACTGGGAGTGAATACACTGGTTTATTACAAATTATTGATAATTTTTACAATGGTTAGGACTGGGCTGTTCTTATAGCGATCAGTTCGTGCACGTATGGGCTGGATGCGGTTGTCGTTGTGTGTGTGTGTGTGTGTGTGTTTGTGTGTGACTATGCGTGTGTGTGTCAATGCATGTGTGACTATGCGTGTGTGTGTCTATGCATGTGTGACTATGCGTGTGTGTGTCTATGCATGTGTGACTATGCGTGTGTGACTGTGTGTGTGTGTGTGTGTGTGTGTGTGTGTGTGTCTGTCTGTCTATGCGTGCACCGGGGACATAACTCTGTTTTAATGCTTGGCTTAGCTCAGTGGTGTGCTGTTTGAGCCTTTGTTCACTGTTGTCCTTCCCGGACCATTTGTTTTACTCTGCTAAAAATAACGATGAGTCGCGAGCTATTTAAAGACACTTGGGATGGTTTATATTCACTGTGTCGAACTTTTGAGATGGTTCGAACAGTGGGAATATTTCACAGTTTGACCTTATCATAGTAGCTTGACCTCTCATGACCTTATCATAGTAGCTTGACCTCTCATGACCTTATCCTATCAGCTTGACATCTCCTGACTTTATTTTACCAACTTGATCTCACGTGACCCTGTCCTGGCACCTTGACCTCCCATGACCTTATCCTAGCAGCTTAACTTCTCGTGTGTTTATTCTGCCAGCTTGACCTCTCAAGACCTTATACTAGCAACTTGACCTCTTATGACCTTATCCTAGTAGATTCACCTCTCAAGACCTTATACTAGCAACTTGACCTTTTATGACCTTATCCTAGAAGATTCACCTCTCAAGACCATATGCCAACAACTTGACCTCTTGTGACCTTATCCTAGCAGATTCACCTCTCAAGACCTTACACTAGCAACTTGACCTTTTATGATCTTATCCTAGCAGCTTGACGTAGTAGCATGATTGTATCCCGGAAGCTTGACCTTTGTTTACTGATCCCGGAAGCTTGACTTTTGTCGACTGATCCCGGAAGCTTGACCTTTGTTTACTGATCCCGGAAGCTTGACCTTTGTTTACTGATCCCGGAAGCTTGACCTTTGTTTACTGATCCCGGAAGCTTGACCTTTGTTTACTGATCCCGGAAGCTTGACCTTTGTTTAATGATCCCGGAAGCTTGACCTTTGTTTATTGATCCCGGAAGCTTGACTTTTGTTTACTGATCACGGAAGCTTGACCTTTGTTTACTGATCCCGGAAGCTTGACCTTTGTTTACTGTTCACGGAAGCTTGATTTCTTACTTTGAGGCTGGTGTTGTGACCTTCTGCAGGGTGGATGACCTTTAATGTGTGGGCCAGTAGCTTTTGACAATTCACCGTGAAGAACAAGCAGCTGGTTTGTGCGTGTGTTTGTGATTGTTTGTGTATGTGTGTTTGCTTATATCTGTGTGTTGTGTGTTTGTGTTTGTTTGTGTATATATTTTCTTTAATGGGGACTAGCCAACCCGGGGGGGGGGGGCGAAAAACACATATAAATAAACACAGAAATTGAAATCAATCAAGCGTGAGAAATAATATGTGGGTATGTTGTGTTATCCGAGTTAGAGAAACAATTGAGACCCTGCAATAATTTAGAGTCAATCCCATACACACACCACACACACAAACAAACGTATACACATGTAGGAGTCTGTGTGTGTTTCTACATGGGTGTGTTTGTGTGTAAGTATATATGAGTGTATACTTCCATCTGTGTACGTGTATGTCATGTACTGCATTATGTTGACCTCTATACACAGTATATCCAAGTATCCGTGTATATCTACGTATTTTATGTGTGTTTTGTATTTTATTTTGTGTTTGTGTATCCGTATGTTAATACATGTATGTATGTGAATGTGTATGCGTGATATACGTGTATATGTATACACAGTACAGTATGTCTGGCTGTGTATACATGGAAGGCCATGGACCACGGGATGGTGGTGTGGCGCGTATGTTTGTATGTACGTGTGTATGTATGTATGTATATGTGTGTGTAACTTTGTATTACCTATCCTGACTATGTATATTGTATAAGTTAGATGAAATTTTAAGAAAAAGTGATCGTTTTGGATATTATTGAGGTAATTCATCAAATTCTTACATTGATATGAACAAAATATTATAGTAAGGATATATTATATATTATTGTAGTCAGAAGAAAAAGATAGTTTACTTATTTTTTTTTATTGAAACGTTGATGGTGTTTACTTAACTAATGTTCAATATTTGTTTGTTTAATTTAATTATTTTTGTCTCGCTGTTATACAATGGTGGATATAAGGCTAAGTTATAATAGGTCAATGTTAGTTAACAAACGTCTCTCTCTCTCTCTCTTGTTAAGTAAAGCCTAGTTGGTACATTTTAAATCAACTGTTAAGTGGACTAATTTTATGAAGACAATTTTGTTTTATATATATATATATATATATATATATATATATATATATATATATATATATATATATATATATATATATATATATATATATATATATATATATATATATATTTTTTTTTTTTTTATTATTATTATTATTATTATTATCTGAGAACTATACAAAATACCTGACACGTCTTCACCGTTGTGTGGGACGGCGTGGTTGAGAGCCGCTACCCTCACAAATCTAAAGGAACATGTTACTCTGATTATTAGTGTTTGGTACTTCAGTACCGTAGTCTGAACAATGTTCTGTGAACCACTGTACCTCAGGGTACGTCTCCCAGAGCACCACGGTACGGATGGCACCATCCACTAAAGCAGTCTTGATTTCCTCCCCGAAACAAACCATATCTGGTTTGTTCAACCGCAAATGTTCATATATTTTGTTTAGGAGGGCGTTGGACCTTTCCAGCAGCATGTGTTGGCAGAGGTACAGAGTCGCACAGATGGCCTCGCTCAGTCCTTGACGGCCAGAATTGTTGTTAGCGACGACACAATTAATCACTTACCAACCACCACCTCTCGTGCCTAAAGCTGTCACACGGCTTGTCAGTCGGCCCACTGTCCGTACGTCAAACAATGCTCCATGCGCCCGCAATGTCTACACAATGGTTAATCTAGATGCTGAATAACTATGCCACCCGGTGGACAATGTGGGTTTTTGTGAGTGGTTGAGGAGTGGGGTGACGCTAGGGGCTCGGTGGTGCTGTCAATATACTGACGCCTCCACTGTGATAGACTGGACTAGGCTTAGATTGGTTTAGTTAAGTTTCTGTAGGATAAGTTATAAGCTAGGTTAAGTTGTAGACCAAAGCAGGGTTGGCAAAAACCATTGTTTTTATTTTCAATCATTGTTTTTTAAACTTTTTTTTGTTTAAATGCTCTTATATTACTTTTAATAAAGCTAGAATATTTTTTTATTGAATTCTGTTCCAAGTAGCAGTACAGTTGAGGAAATGTGTTCCTACAACCCCTGGGGTAACCTGTGTCTCCAAGCAGCCAACCTATATGACCTATAGCAAACCTATCCACCAATCACGTCCGTCGCTACACAACCAATACCCATTCATTCATAAACAGTGATGCTACAACTGCAACGGTGCCGGTTGGAGACACGGGTTACCACAGGAGGTGTAGGAACACATTTCCGCAACTGTCCAATTTAATTTTCTTTGTTAAAAAATACAAGAATACATTACTTTGTATTTTCCTATAAATTATAATTTATTTAATGGACTTATGATTTATTCATTTATAAAGTTTGATAATTTACCCTTTTTAAAATAAAGTTTTTCACGCATCAGAAAATTATTTATATACAGTAGTTGACAGTTCTTATTAATGATAACACAAGATTGGTATATGTTTATAAACAATAACTACTTCATGGTAAAGAAAATATAACAGACCAGATTAAAGGAATATCCTTCCTTCCTTAGGCTTCAGTAAGCTCCTTTATAATATTTATACTGTATATACTTGTCACACTTGCCAGATGCTTCTGGTGTTATTGTACAGGGGTACCTAGTGACAGCACTAGGATCCCGCTTCCTCTATCAAGGAATAAACAATTGAAATTGAACAGACCAGACTTAAAAAGAATATATACAGTTATACACTAATGCTAAATTACACAAAAGGCCTAAAACAATGAAAAATTATTAAAAACAGAAGTAGGAGCTGAGCACAGCCGGAGGTAGGAGGAGGTCTGGTAGGAGCTATATAAAACTTGGGGAAACAATTTTCGTCTGGGTACAGGACTTCAAGATGTAGTGTTCAGAAGCTGACAATATTATGAAGTAGAATGTGTCCATGTGCTTGGTCATGGCATCAAATTTTATTTTAAGGTTTAATAGTGACAGTCGTTTTAGTGTCAGGCAGAGATTAAAAAATAATGTTTGTTTATGGTTGGTTTAAGTCGGCCGACCCGGGTTCAAAGTTAGGTTAGGTTAGGATCCCAGTGATAAAAAGCTTGAACACTTGTCTTAGATTATACTTGGTTGAATCATTTCTGTTGACTATAGTTTGTAACATTACTGATGGACCAGGTTTATGGCATTCTCGGATGTTGTGTTATGACAATATATAATACAGTGATACAATGACAAATTAAATTATTTGCTTAATTAACAACATAAATCTTACTTTGTTTTAAAAATGTACAGCACAATACACAATATGAGTGAAGAATTCCTGTAATCACTGTTCTGCTGATTACAAAACTACAAAATACAAATAATGATTTACAATACATTTACGAACATTCCTCATGGTATATAGCCTATCCTTATGCCATAAATCACCTTGGCTGTAGATTGATTGAAATGATAACACACAATTTTAACGAATGCGACTCACTTATTAAAAAAATATATATATATGTATATACATAATAAATAAAATAAAGCAAATTGGCTTTTGCTATTCTACATTACAAATGAGATGGAAATTATTCGTTGGGTGTTTTAGCCGCTTGACTGGTGGGGGTTAAATTGTGTTTCTGTGCTGTTCACGTTGTTTAGAGGGGTGAATCATGCGCCCAGAGTTTCTAAATTACTTAGTAAAATATACTCGTGTGTGTGTGTGTGTGTGTGTGTGTGTGTTGGAACAGTATACACATTAGATGGTTCTGGGCCATGGCATGACGCCCTGGCGTGCGGGATCGACGGACAACGGAAGAAAAATGAGAATTCCTGATTTTTACAGAGCCAAGGCGTAATTAAAGCCGCCAGGAATGCTCTGTGGCTTCCGCCCCTCTCACTCTGACAGACACCTCCCCCCCACCCCCCCTACCTCACTCCCCTGATAGATAGACACCCCCCCTACCTCACTCCCCTGATAGACACCCCCCCTACCTCACTCCCCTGATAGACACCCCCACCTACCTCTCCCTGATAGACACCCCCACCTACCTCACCCCTGATAGACACCCCACCTACCTCACTCCCTGATCACCTCACCCCCACCCCTGACAGACACCCCCACCTCACCTCCCCTGATCACCTCTGATAGACACCCCACCTACCTCACTCTGATAGACACCCACCTCACTACCTCACTCCCTGATAGACACCCCCACCTACCTCATGATACCTACCTCACCTGATAGACACCCCACCTACACCTCTGGATAGACACTCCCACCTACCTCACTCCCCTGATAGACACCCCCACCTACCTCACTTCTGATAGACACCCCCACCTACCTCCTCCTGATAGACACCCCACCTACCTCACCTGATCCACCCACCTCACTCCCTGATAGCACTCACCTGCCTCACTCCCCTGATAGACACCCCCACCTACCTCACTCCCTGATAGACACCCCACCCACCTCACCCCCCTGATAGACACCCCCCACCTACCTCACTCCCCTGATAGACACCCCCACCTATCTCACTCCCCTGATAGACACCCCCACCTACCTCACTCCCCTGATAGTGTTAATAGTGATGGTGATGATCTATGTGTGTGATGCTAATATTGGTGATTATGTAGTTAATGAGTGATGAATAATGATAATGTAAGAACAATAACGGCAAATAATCATTGTGATATTCATATTAATGATGATAATACAATAACAATAATGATAGTCAATAATTATAACCTGTGGCCCTTAATAAGAATAGGGGACAACTGAAGGAGAAACTGATTATATACATTACTAGCCTGAGGTACTCGGCCTCGCTGGGTTATTAACGAAATAAAATCCCGACCCCTCCCTCCAGTACATGACAGGCCAGCCGCACCTCCCTACTAACTTTCAGCAGGGGGGGTGGCAGGTGTGTGTTCCTGACCCTCCACGCTAGGGGGGGTGGTGGCAGGTGTGTGTTCCTGACCCTCCACGCTTGGTGGTGGCAGGTGTGTGTTCCTGACCCTCCACGCTAGGGTTGGCAGGTGTGTTCAGACCCTCCACGCTAGTAGTGGCAGGTGTGTTCCTGACCCTCCACGCTAGGGGGTGGCAGGTGTCCTGACCCTCCACGCTAGGGGAGTGGTGGCAGTGTGTTCCTGACCCTCCACGCTAGGGTGTTGACCCTCCACGCTGGTGGTGGCAGGTGTGTTCCTGACCCTCCACGCTAGGGGGAGTGGTGGCAGGTGTGTTCCTGACCCTCCAGTCTTTATGAGGGGAAAATTTAAGGTTAATGTTATATTAATTTGTTTTATATCTTAATATTTTAATGTTATATAATACTTATTTTCCACAATGATGAACGAACGTACGTGTGTGTGTGTGTGTGTGTGTGTGTGTGTGTGTGTGTGCGACAATACCCCAACAAGTGAGTAACAAGAGACAGGAGAGAGACACTTACCCCTTTCACAATTATTGACTCACATCGCCTCATGCAACACTCGGGGTAACGATGACCCCATAGCTCTCTTCACATTTATTGTAGTTAAATATAGAATGTATTCCTAAACCCTGACATCATGCGAATTAAACCTTATATTAACAGGAGCCTAAGTTACAACGTTGGTTTAATGTTTTATCAGTTTTTTGGTTTTAGGAAAAAGATTTATTACACAAGGTACTCGTATAATTGTTTTTTGTCACAGGTGTAAGTCATGTCTCTTACCTGTGTCAGTCAACTCTAACCTTTCTGTCTGCTGTGTTAGTTATAATATTCCCTAAAATTAACCTTGTAAAAGTAAGAAGAAAAAAACCCTACTTCTTGGCGTCTAATTTTAGCACCAGTTTGTACACTGACTTCAATGTAAATATTAAGGTTGTAAAGTATTAAAACCCCTCAGAGCTGTTGTGAGTCCTAATAAGTTATTCTGAATACAAGAAATAGTCTACATTACAATATTAATGATTCAACTATGACACACAGTAAAGACACGGGGTTCTCGCTGAGCTCAGAGGCCAAGTTGAACCTTTACTCTTCCTGGTAATGACCTACACTGAGTTCTTTTTCCCTTGATCTCTAATTATTATTGAAGCACTTGTGTGAATATTAACCTTCTTATGTACCTTAAAGACGGTAGATAATGAGCTGTAATAACATTGACGTAATGACCATAGGACAAATGTACTCAAAATATGTCAAGTTTTTCGAAAAGATGATTGTAATACGAGTGAATTTATGTTGGTTAAGTTAAAAATAATTACTCTTATCTATATTATCCACATAACAAAAAATTCTGGATTTCTATTTTACATTATCACAAGTGTGGTTGGAGTTAATGCATCTATATAAAACTTTAACCATACGTTCTGTTCTTCTCTTTATCTATATATAACTTTAACCATACTATATTCTATTATCTTTGTATGTTAGTTAATATTTTTCTTGTCTTGTCAACGTTATCCTCCGTCTCTCCTCGTCTCACTCACAACATGACCTTGGTGTTGGTGTTCCCTGTGACGTCATTTGTTTATAAGAGTGACGTGAGTTCGATAAATTTTTAATTATTTTTTAATTATTTACTTTTCTCGGTTATTATTAGATCATTTTTTTAGTTCATCTTAATTAATGAGTGTTTGAGCTCGCTTCATTGGATCACCTGAAGATTTGGTACCCCATGTTATTTCATGTGATAATTAAGCACGCTAACCTAACCTAACCATAACCTAACCTCCCATAACCTAACCTAACCCAGCCAGCGTTAGGGCCTAATCATCAGGTGATCCACTGCATTACCTGTAAACATCTGAGACGTAAAGGTGAGTTAATGACAATACTAACAACCGATTGGAGTATTTATAATTATATTCGTGTAGGATAATCTGGCGAATAATAATCAATTTCTTCATATAAATAACCGCACATTTGGCCGATGAATTTATTTTGGTCTAACGAGAGAGAGAGAGAGAGAGAGACTACACCTGAGTATTGACCCAAGATGCGTAAAACAAGAAGAAAGATAAGAGGGAGTTGGAGGAGGGGGGTGAGGGAGAAGAAGAGGGAGGGGATGAGGGCGAGGTAAAGGGAGGGAGAGGACGAGGGAGAGAATGGTGGAGGGTGAGGGAGGGAATGAGGAACAAGATGAGGGAGAGAATGATGGAGGGAATGAGAGAGAGGGCGAGTTAGAGGGATAGAATAATGGTGGAGGGTGAGGGAGGGAATGAGGGGACACGACACGGGAGGGGTTTGGTAGGGGATCTCTCTCGATGACGTCAGGGGGGTGGACTACCTTCCACTCTTCCCTCAGCCCGTCAAGGCACCCTGACCACGCCCCTGACCACGCCTCCTCCTGGCTGACGGTCAGGGAGAGTTAAAGTATCGTCCGTCTGTCTGCCTGTTCCTCCTTTCCACCTCTATATAACTTATATAATTATTTATTTATTTATTTATGCATATTATCTGCATATATATATATATATATATATATATATATATATATATATATATATATATATATATATATATATATATATATATATATATATATATATATATATAGTTTTAGGTATATTTTCTATATATGTATATCATTTTATATATTAATTTGTTATTTTAGTATTTCTCTATATTTCTATAATAACTTTACTTAGTTTCTTAGCAGCTAAATCTCGTTACAATTTGTAAATCGTGACTACAGCTTGTAGTTATAGTCGCTGTTTTAGCTTGAAAGTCGAAGCTATAGCTTTAAAGACATAATTATAGCTTTAAAGACACGTACTGTAGGTTTAAATATGCATGGACCGGTTTACAACTCCATCATTAGCTTTAGGACTGTAGGTATAACTTATAACCATAGATTTAGTTTTATCATGTCAGTTATAGGGTTAAACCCGCAAATATAACTATATTATATGAGGCTCAAGGCTAAAACCGCAGCTATAGCTTTAAGCCCGCAGCTCAAATATTCATCGGACTATCGACATGTACGCGAGCCCTGTGACGTCACTGCCTAAGAGGTCTGTTTACCCGATGACGTGAGAATCCATCTACTCTCCTCCCCACCCCACTGTCTCTCCCTCTCCTCCTTCCCCGCAAATCTCCTTCCTTCTTTATTGCTCCCGTTTCTTCTCCCTCTTCCTTTCTCACTTCCTCTTTGCTCCATCCTCCTTTCCCATTCCTCCTCGCTACTGAAGGTCAGGGTGTTATTCTGTGTGCGTGTGTGCGTTTATTTATATGTGTGTGTGAGAGCATACATCAGTCTGTGTGCCATTGACTGCTATGACACATGTACTCTCTCTCTCTCTCTCTCTCTCTCTCTCTCTCTCATTTTGTTTCCCCCTTTCTTTCTTCCCTTCCTCCCTCTTTCCCTCCCTTCATCCTTAGGTTAGATTAGGTTAGGTTAAGATGTTAAATTCAGGGCAAGTTAGGTTAAGTTAGTAAGGTTAGGTTAAGTTATGTTAAAAACCTCCTTACCCCGAGGTCTTCGAAGCAGTACCCAGGCGCCCAGGGAGGAATAAGCCTGGTGATTCCCCCCTCCTCTCCCTCCCTCTCCTCTTCCACCCCTCCTCTCAAACCCCTTTCCTTCTTCCTCCCCCTACTCTCCACCTCCCTCCTCATCTCCCCCCTCCTCCCACCCTCCTCCTTCCCTCTCCTCTTCCCACCCCTCTCCTTCCTACCCTCCTCCCCCCTCCCTCCCTCCCTCCCCTCCTCCCCTCTCATCCTCTCCCCTCCCTCCTCCTCTCCCCCTCCCTCCTCCCCTCCCCTCCTTTCCCCTCCCTCTCCTCTTCCACCTCCTCTCCCATCTCCCACCTCCTCTCCTCTCCCTCCTCTCCCTCTCTCTCCTCTCTCCCCCTCCTCTCCTCCCTCCTCCTCTCCCTCCTCCCTCCCTCCCTCCTCCCTCCCTCCCTCCTCCTCCTCTCCCTCCCCTCCTCCTCCCTCCCTCCTCCCCTCCTCCTCCTCTCCACCCCCCTCCCTCCCTCTCCTCCTCCTCTCTCTCTCCTCCTCTCTCCCTCCTCCTCCCTCTCCCTCCTCCTCCTCTCTCCCTCCCTCTCCTCTTCCACCCTCCTCTCCCATCTCCACCTCCTCTCCCTCTCCCTCCTCCCTCCTCCTCCTCCTCCCTCCTCTCCCTCCTCCTCCCTCCCTCCCTCCTCCTCTCCTCCCTCCTCCTCTCCCCTCCCTCCCCTCCCTCCTCCTCCTCCCCTCCCTCCCTCCTCCTCCCCTCCCTCCTCCTCTCCACCCCCCTCCTCCCCTCTCCACCCCCCTCTCCCCTCCCTCTCCTTTCCCCCTCCTCTCCCTGTCTCCTCCTCTCCACCCCCTCCTCTCCCTCCCCCTCCTCTCCCTGGTGCTGGCTCAGGTATTACCCTAATGTGATTACTGTCTCCTGTTCTGCTACTCTGTACGTGGCCAGAGTTTGCATTAGTATTTGTTTTAGTTATTGTTGTGACATACATACATACATACATACATACATACATACATACATACATACATACATACATACATAATGGTTGCCCTTCGTATAACGAGGATGGCCTGCCCAAGGGCCACCTAGGCGTGAACTTGTTTAAGGTGTAGAAGCTGTCGCCAACACAACAACCACACCCTGAGTTAACGAGCTGCATGACCCAGTGTCAAGGAATAGTCCGTGAAGACCGGACAACTCGCCAACTGCACTGGCTAACCATTACCCCTGAACACGATCCGCAAATCGATTAACATCCAGGTTCCCAATTACTGCTGGGTAGACAGAGGCAAATGGCGTAAAGAAACTTGCCCATAGTTTCACCCATACATTCATACATACATATATGTATAATTTTCAGTACTTTTATGCATAATTACATACGTACATGAATACATAAATACATGAATTAATACACCTTTAAACAACATATATTTCAAGAGACCAGGGAACCAATCACAACATCTTTCGCCTTCTGACTCACCAACGCGTTACATAACTTTAAGAATTTCTATATAATATCAATGAGGAATTTCTAATATATATATCCTGGCACCAGTATCGAAAATATTCTAAAAATCTCTTCATATAAATGTCTTTCAAATTTAAATGTTTTATGAATTTTGTTTGAGAATAAAATTGTTCTTGTTTTAAAATATTATTGAAGTCTTAGGTGGAAGGACTTAAGCTGTACTGTACCTGGCTTGACAGTAATCACCTATTTACCTATTAGTCTCCGTATGGTTGTGTGACACCTGTTGAGTTCTGGCTGCAATGATCACCTTGACGACACCTTGATTATTACGTTTATGAATGTCAGGTGTCGACTAATACACACACACACACACACACACACACACACACACACACACACACACACACTGATCTAGCTAAGGTTGTCTAGTCGTGTAAGTAAGGCACAGTGCTCCCCCCCTCCCCCACCGACTCACTTACTAAGATCGCCAAAGACTTAAATCCACTAAACCAACTTACCTTAACCTTGTAAGTGATTTATTAACTCTCTCATCTTTATTCTGACCAAGCTACTGGGACCATTAACCACCAGTTTCTAGTCTACTAACACACACACACACTCTCTCTCTCTCTCTCTCTCTCTCTCTCTCTCTCTCTCCACCACTCCTCCACCAGCCTCCTCCACATCTCCCACTATTCTCCACTACTGTTTCATCACACCTCAGCTGACCACCACCACCTCCAATGGTTGCGCTCAATAATCAAGGCAAGGAGGCACCGGTGATAGGGGAGATAATGGGTCATTTACCTCTGGCTTGTTCCCCGTCCGGGATTCCTGTAAATCGCTGGTTATGCGGAGATTTAATGGCACTGAACTCTGCTCTCATGTGGCAACTGCTTTTCAAATACATCTCTGGAAACGGAGAAGCATGTGGGCAGAGGGGTGGGGGAAGGCAAGAGGGGTGGGGTGGGTGGTGTGAGGGTGGGGGGAAGGCGGGAAGAGGGTGGGGAGGGTGGGGAAGGTGGGAAGAGTGCAGAGGGTGGAAGGTGGAAGAGTGGTGTGAGGGTGGGGGAAGGTAAAAGAGTGGCAGAGGGTGGGGGGAAGGTGGAATGAGTGCAGAGGGTGGGGGAAGGTGGGGGAAGGGGGAAGAGTGGTGGGGTGGTGTTGGAGGGGAAGAGCGGCAGGGGGCAATAGTGTGAGGGGTAATAAAAGAGTGGTGTGAGGGTGGGGGAAGGTGGGGAAGAGGGTGTAGTGTGGGGAAGGTGGGAAGGGAAGACAGGGGGTGGTGTTGAGGGTGGGGGAAGGTGGGAAGAGCAGTGTGGGGGTGGTGTGAGGGTGGGGGAAGGTGGGAAGAGATTTGATTTTGCCGCTTGCAGCGGCTACTTTATTGTGCACCCCACACTCATCCTGTGAGCGGTAGCGCAAAAGGATTACAGAGTAGGGTTTACAAAGGGTCATAATAATTAACCCCGGTTGTCAGGATATTATGGCACTGAAAGTTACACAGTATTTCATTTACATTATTTGTTTAGTTCTATACATAAAGGGTAACTTATTCACAAATGCGTGAGAACAGGCGTGTGAGGCAGTATGTCTGGCCTCACACTTTGTTATTCACATTTACGTGGGAGGTATTCAAGCACATCTTTCTCTTCTATTTTGCACTTGAACTGGAAGAAGAAGCAGCTGCTGAGTGTTTAGACATCTTGGTAGATGGCTTATGTGGTGGGAAGAGTGGTGTGTGGGTGGTGTGAGGGTGGGGGAAGGTGGGAAGAGTGGTGTGTGGGTGGTGTGAGTGTGGGGGAAGGTGGGAAGAGTGGTGTGTGGGTGGTGTGAGGGTGGGGGAAGGTGGAAAGAGTGGTGTGTGGGTGATGTGTGGGTGGGATAAGGTGGGAAGAGTGGTATGTGGGTGATGTGTGGGTGGGATAAGGTGGGAAGGGTTGTGTGTGGACGCCCAGGTCCATCCCCATTCCCAACCAATGGACGTGCAGATCCAAATCCAAGACAGCGTATGAAAATATGTTGATGAGTTTTCGATAATTTTATATAACATTATTTTTTCTTAGTATACTTCAGTCTTGGGACACACACACACACACACACACACACACACACACACACACACACACACACACACACACACACACACACACACACACACGAGAGAGAGGGGGATGTCATTCCTTAAAAGGGTCATTCCGGTTTAAGGGTGCGTGTTAGGTGCAAATGGAACAAAAACGATAAATTTGTGTATACTTCATTAATGGAGACTTGTCATACCACGATAAACATAATCTACGGTTATTTCACTCTGAGTTTCACTATCACCACCACTAAAACAGTCTCTCCCACCATCACCACAACCACTACCTTTCTCCACAATCACCATTACTATCATCATCACCACTACCAACATCATCATCATCACTATCTCCACCACAATCACAAGAATACTACACTCCCCAGCACCGCAATCGCTACCACCACCACAACTACCATCACCTACACCACTATCACCTTCACTACCACCCCCACCACTACCCTTACCATCACTACCACCCCCCACCACTACCACCATTACAACCGCCAGCAGCACTACAACCTTTACCATCACAATAACAATCACCACCACTACCACCACCACCAACAGAATTACAATCGCTAGCTGCACCTCAACCTCTACCACCACCAACACCACCACTACTGTCACCACCATTACCACGATCAACATCACCACCACCACCATCATCATCACCACCACCACTACCGTCATCACCATTACCATCATTACCCCCATCACCACCACCACCACCATCACAACCACCACTACCATCACCACCACCACTACCATCACCACTACCACCACCACCACCACCATCACCACCACCATCACCGTCACCACCACAACACCATCACCACCATCATCACCATCACCAGCACCACCATCATCATCACCACCACTACTTGACGTCAGTGGGTAGGAAAAATCAGTCTATTGATTACTGCAAACAAGCGACTGCCGGTGTGGTAGGGAACAGCCTTAGTTGGGAACGTTATATCAGATATGTGGCACCTGAGGGACGTGTCAGATATGTGGCACCTGAGGGACGTGTCAGATATGTGGCACCTGTGGGACGTGTCAGGTATGTGGCACCTGAGGGACGTGTCAGGTATGTGGCACCTGAAGGACGTGTCAGGTATGTGGTGAGGGACGTGTCAGATATGTGGCACCTGAGGGACGTGTCAGGTATGTGGCACCTGAGGGACGTGTGTATGTATGTGGCACCTGAGGGACGTGTTAGATATGTGGCACCTGAGGGACGTGCAGGTATGTGGCACCTGAGGGACGTGTCAGGTATGTAACTGAGGGACGTGTCAGGTATGTGGCACCCAGGTATGTGGCACCTGAGGAGGTGTATGATATGTGGCACCTATGTGGCACCTGGAGGGACGTGTCAGATATGTGGCACCTGAGGACGTGTCTCGTCATGTGGTATGTGGCACCTCGTCAGGTATGTGGCACCTGAGGGACGTGTCAGATATGTGGCACCTGAGGGACGTGTCAGATATGTGGCACCTGAGGGACGTATCAGATATGTGGCACCTGAGGGACGTGTCAGATATGTGGCACCTGAGGGACGTGTCAGATATGTCGCACCTGAATGACGTTTCATGTACAGTTGCCTCCACATGAACTTACAGTCAGCAAAATATATTGTTCACCCCTTGGTCTGATGGCCTCTGCAACGATCACTAACTGAGGCCGTGTTAATTTGGTAAGGTTGGTATTTCTGGTTGTGTGATGCATTGTATAACCAGTATGACGTATTTTTTATATCACACATAGTTAATAAAGAGAAATTAACATGAATCACCCACGTACATGAGTGTTTTCAGAATTCTTGTTCCGGTGTGTCATATTGTACAACACCATAAAGGTTCAGATTTTTTTTTTGTTAACTGTACCACGGCCTGGGAATGTGTGAGGGCGCAGGTGCGAGATGTTGGCAACGCAGCGCCATAGTTACGGGCGTGAAACCGTGGATTGCCTTGTTTGCCGGTTCCCCGTAGTTCAGTCCTAGTTACTCAGTTGTGGCTAAACAACAATGCTGCATTACACGGATTACAGGGTTCGTTTATCTGTTTACCTCTAGTGTTTGTATCTTATCGCAAATGTTGATGAAATGTATCGGCATAGTGTGAAAGATATTCTAAAATCATTTTTATATAAATATAAAGTGTAATATAATAATTAAGTGTTCTGCTGTGCTTGTTACCAACTTGTGGTGAGACAACAAATGTTGTCATAATATATTTGTTTGTGACAATTGTATTGTAAACAAACAGCTGACAGCATATTAATGTACCGTATTTACCTAATGCCGAGGGAAGGAGGCCAGTGGCTTGTGTAGTATTCCCCCATTGTTGTTGATAATTTTGGTTCATATTTTTATTTATTTATTTATATTTATTTTTTGTATTTTTTTTTTTACACGGGCATTAGCCCACCCGGGCAAAGGTCACTAACTCGCAGCATTGCCTGGGGGGCGAATATAATAATAATAATAATAATAATAATAATAATAATAATAATAATAATAATAATAATAATAATAATAATAAATATGAAAATAATAAAAATAAATAAAGAGTAAGAAACAATATATGTATGTTGTGTTGTCAATAGAAAGAGAAACAATTGAGACACTGCAATTGTGTGTAAATGAGGCAGAAAGTCAGATCAGCAACCTGGGACTTGGTTACAATTTTTTTGATGCCATGTGGCAGCTGGGTCTACCATTAGACAACACATTATGCTTCCAATATCTTCCCAGGCGGTAGTAACCTCCCTGTTTGGTAGCTGCCTACTACCTACTACCTATCGTTTTGGCAACGGTATGATATAGTTCACAGCAGTCACCGTCCAATAGGAACACAGTTTGATGGATGTAGAAAAGTACTTAATTACGGTTAGGAAACTCTTATCCAGTAGTCTGTATCAATAAATGTTTCTAAAATTATCATTAATTATTATCACAATTCCTCTACACTGTCCCATGAAACGAGGATTTGTGTTTAGCATTTACCACGCCATTAGTGCCCCATCGAATGAGTAATCCGTTTGAAGTATGGAAGGAGTGAGTAGGGAAACATTTTTATATTACTGTACTTGATTTGTTCACCATAGATGATGCAATAATCTGAACACTGACAATTCCTGGTCACTCCACCTAATGTGTGTGAACCAAACCTAAGTATTGACATCATTAAGCCTGAACGCACCTCAGCCCTGGACATACTGGCCACCACCAAACAGGTTATACATTATAACTTCGTTTTCCTGGACCTATAATTCTACTAATATCTTACACATACAGTAGTTGGTATGAAATGAAAGGTGGTGTAGAAGTAACACCGTGGGTGTAGCTTACTAAAGGTCTATTTGAGTGTAAAATAGCCTACACTTGAAAAGAGGATAAATCACGTTCACTTACAAGCCATTAAATTCAAGATTTTATAATTAGATATATTGCTGTGAGATGCACACGTCATTACTGTCGAGTGATTTATGTCTCTACCACGGATTTGAGTGTGTGGGGGTGCAGTGTAGTGGTGTTATACTGCAGATCAGTTATTGATATACTGTCAGCTTTGTTGTTTATATATTTCAGTTGTCACAAACACTTGAAGCTAAAGTAGTCTCAAACATATTATGGAACCACTGCATGTCTGATCCCTACTTATCAACCGACACAGACAAACACTTAGACTTCATTATCATAACGTCATCAAAATGGTAAATGATACATTTCATCAATATCTGCAGTGATAAAACCAATACTAGCGTAAACAAATTAAGTATCTATGTGATGTTCTTCAGCATTGATGTGTGGCCACACAAAACGGGTAATTTCACTGTCCATGCCCATTCATTCAGCCCTGACTACGGCGCGGCGTTGCCACATCTCGTACTCGAGCTCTCACACACACTCCCAGGCTGTGGTACTGTACTGTACTGTACGGATCAAATATGTGGCACCATAGGATAAGTGCCATGTACTATATATGTATACACTATTTTAAGGCACTGTATGATTTTTTTTTTAAATATCGCACTGAGAAAGTATTAACCACCTGAGGAGAGGGAGATGTTGGATATTTTGCTCTCTGATGTTAAATATGTGGCACTCTGAAGAAAGGTTAGGTACGTGACACACTCGGGAAGAAGATCATTATATGGTATTCTTAGGATATTAGATATGTGGCACTCCGAGGAAGATGCTGGACATATGACTAATGAAGGTGTCAGGTAAGTGGCACCCTGAGGAAGTCTTTATCTGCGCGGCACTGGGATAGAGAAGTCAGATAGAGGATAGCACAGACATATTGATTATTAGTTTGGTCAGTTAATAGAGAGGGGGGGAGAGCATGAGAGGGCGGGGAAGGGAAGGGAGAGGGTGGGGAAGGGATGGGAAGAGGGGGTAGACTAATGGCCCACATCAGAACTGTGAGTGAAACATGATCGGTTATTGGGTGAGTCACGACAGGGCGTGTGGGCGTCTTGATGGAGGCCTGGGGGACGTGTGGGTGTCTTGATGGAGGCCTGGAGGACGTGTGGGTGTCTTGATGTGGACCTGGAAGACGTGTAGGTGTCTTGATGTGGACCTGGAGGACGTGTAGGTGTCTTGATGTGGACCTGGAGGACGTGTAGGTGTCTTGATAGGGACCTGAGGGACGTTGTAGATGTCTTGATGGGGACCTGGAGGACGTGTAGGTGTCTTGATGTGGACCTGGAGGACGTAGGTGTCTTGATAGGGACCTGAGGGACGTTGTAGATGTCTTGATGGACCTGGGACGTGTCTTGATGTGGACCTGGAGGACTTGATGTGGACCTGGAAGACGTGTAGGTGTCTTGATGTGGACCTGGACGTGTAGGTGTCTTGATGTGGACCTGGAGACGTGTAGGTGTCTTGATGTGGACCTGGAGGACGTGTAGGTGTCTTGATGTGGACCTGAGGGACGTGTAGATGTCTTGATGGGGATCTGGGGGGGCATATTACTATTATTATTATTAGTAGTAGTAATAATCGTAGTAGTAGTAGTAGTAATAATCATAGTAGTAGTAGTAGTAATAATCGTAGTAGTAGCTATAATATCCTATCCATGTCATTCCGGTTTTCTATGGTTTATCCGATTTCATTTTGTTGAGTTGGATAAATAAACCAAGGTGTGCTCTCTGTAAAGTAACATTGGCTAATCAACTCAAAACACTTTATCATCTTGTACGAGTATTATCATCAGTATTCCCTGCACTTAGTGACCATCAGCATCTTAGAATGAATGGCATTTCATTTTGTAGTCTGGGGTGAGTCCCTGGTGGTTCTATATTTTTTTGTGAAGAAGTTCATGGATTCATATCCCTTCGACAGGATTTTACAGCCATTCGATTGTAAATTTATTCATTTACATCTGAAGGCTAAATGCTCTTCTCATGTGGAACTGTCGAAAAGCTGAACCCGCTTTTATTTTAGGAGAGGCTGACGAAGAGTAGAGGGCTGGTCCCAGTGTCCAGTTGACGCAGAGTTAAAGAGCTTTCTAGTGTACACAACTTTAGCAAGCTGACTTGATAAGGATTTAGCTTTTAACGGATTTCGAGCTTAGCTGTCACGGCCGGTGCTTATACACAGAAGGTGCTTGAGGCCAAAGGTCTTTCTTACTTCATTGAAACAGTTAGTCAAGTTAGTCAGTCAGTCAGTCAGTCAGTTCCTCGTCAACACCACATTAACCACATTTAACTATTTTCTCAGTATACTCACCTCACTTGTTACCTTAAGCCCACCACACCTGTCATACTAACCCACCACACCTGTCATATTAACCCACCACACCTGTCATATTAACGCACCACACCTGTCATATCAGCCCACCACACCTGTCATATTAACCCACCACACCTGTCATATCAGCCCACCACACCTGTCATATTAACCCACCACACCTGTCATATCAACCCACCACACCTGTCATATTAACCCACCACACCTGTCATATCAACCCACCACACCTGTCATATCAACCCACTACACCTGTCACTATGGAGCCAGGCAATCAGCGGTGGTGGGAGACCATCACTTGGTCATGCACGGTGTGTCTGTTTACCATATGTTTGTCGCCTGACTCAACCCCCCAGTGGTCATGTTACCTGCCAGTGATCACCATTTGAAGCTAATCCAACCCTATCCTCCCCCCCCCCACCTCCGCCCCCTCTTTCTCCTCTTCCACCTCCTCGTTCTCTTCTTCCTGCTTCTCATTTTCCTCTTCCTCCTCCTCCTCATTTTCCTCCTCCTCCTCCTCCTTACCCTTCCTCATTTCCCTCCTCTACCTTGTTCCCTTACCCGTTCTTCTTCCCCTCCTCCCTTACTCCTCCTCCTCCTCCCTATCCTCCTCCCTCCTCCTCCTTCTCCTCTCCTCTTCTCCTCCTCCTTGCCCATCCTCCCTCCTCCCATCCTCCTCCTCCCTCCTTATCCATCCTCCCCTTGCCCATCCTCCTCCTCCTGACCCTCCTCCTCCTTGACCATATATCATCGTTGCCCTTCGGTGATTGCAACCGTCTTGATGTTTGAAAGACAGACAGACAGATAAACAGAAAGACAGACAGACAGACAAACAGAAAGACAGACAGACAGACAAACAGATTGACACACAGACAGTTAAAGTAATTGCAAATGCTCTTTTTTTTTGTTACTTTTAGTCCAACATCTGTTTTGTACGTAAACTAGCGAGCTCGCGCGCACACACTGACTTCGGTACATAAGACTACACGAACCAAAACTGAAACTTCACCGACGCATAACATACATACATACATACATACATACATACATACATACATACATACATACATACATATATACATACATACATACATACATACATACATAGGCCTGCGCTTACACACTCCTCTTATAATTGTTTTTTCTTGCTTTTTATATTTCAGTGTTTTCATCTCTCATCTGTACTAGTTCATTATATATTTCTTTGATATATAAACCAATACTTATATTTAGAGCGGTATAAGGAGCGTTATATCTTGAGTGACATGAGCACCACCTGGACAAATGTACCCGTGTTATTGGCTCGGTAATTCAGCCTGTTTATTAACACTCTCATCGATTATTGTGCTGTACTGTATTGCGCTGTAATCAACATAACAGTCTGTGATTTGTGGAATTTTAAAATTACGTCAATATATCACTTTATTTTGATGGACAACGTAATTTGTATTAAAGTCTGCGGACAATACACCCGTGTTTTATTATATGTTATCATGCGAGTTTAGAAATAATCTCTGGCACAATATTTCACTTATTCATCTTTATGTTATGTTTGTATGAGGTAATTAAATCAGCTGTGAATGCTTCGTTCATCTGTACTTGAATGTGAATTGACTTTATATATAATCATAAATTTTCTTACGTTTATCATAATATCGTTACATATTTTGTGGAGTTTTGTGTCTCATATTATCTAGACTGAGACATGTATTTAGTGCCAACACTTGTTTGGTATCGTAAGGAAGTTGTTTTATGTTTTCCTTTGGTCCTCCAGGAAAGTGAAGGGACCACTCTCTCACCTCACGCGCAGAGAAGAAAACGTATATATTCTTGATGGGAGACTGACCTATACAGGCTTCCTCCCTCCCCCATGTTATTTCTTCCCCAGTACTGAATTGTTATTCCCATAATAATGTTGTTTTCATTAAATGATTGCTCCCAGATATTTACTGCCACCATTAAGTGGTATAAGTATAGAATACGACATACTTCGTGTTCAATAAAAATCGACTAAGCAATCAAGTGAGGGAGTTGAACACATCACAACTCACGAGGTCTTGGTGGCAATGCGTCGATCTGTAATTGTTGTTTCCTTAGAAATGAGTAGACTTCCTGATGTTTATAGGTTCTCGTTTATCTTTAGACTCTATACGTAAATATATAACGTGTTAAATCCTTTATATTGATGTGCATTTTTTCTTTACATGAGTGAAATAAGGAAAGCGTGGATGTAATTACAAAATTGGGAATTTATTAAAGTAAGACACTTATTTTAACCCACCTTTAATAGCTCGATAAAGCCTCCCACTGCAATTGATCCTGTCGCACGGATGAAGAGGACCGTAGGTTACGGTCTAAATATATGGTGCTTTTGTACCTCTGTTACAGTATATCTTCACACACACACACACACACACACACACACACACACACACACACACACACACACAGTGAAAAAGAGCACCAGGGAAATCACAAACATATTGAGTGTTGAGTTGTTTAATTCAATTACCTAACGTTTCGAAACATTACTTACTGTATTTCATCCTCAGATCAGAGCCTAAAGGGACAGAGTTGTTCAGTTACATGTGTAAATATAGAATTGAAAAGTGTTTTATAAACACAAATAATAATATCAATAAATATAAATCGGGACAAAAACAAAGGACCATTTGAATGATTGACAGAACAAAACTAAAATACTAAATACACAAAAGTGAAGAAGTTCAAGTGTTAATATAAGTCACTGATGTAAAGAAGAAGAATAAAGATGCACAAACATTTAATGAGAGAAACACAATACTTCACACGAGGTCGGTTCACTGATACCAGGTAGATCAGTCGGTGTTGCTGACCTTAACCAGAACTGAAAAGTCCGCGTATGAGAACGGTGCTCGTCCCCTCACACCTGTCCTAGTGTTATCCCCTCACACCTGTCCCACTGTCGTCCCCTCACACCTGTCCTAGTGTTATCCCCTCACACCTGTCCCACTGTCGTCCCCTCACACCTGTCGTAGTGTCGTCCCCTCACACATGTCGTAGTGTCGCCCCCTCACACCTGTCCTAGTGTCGTCCCTGTCTAGTGTCGTCCCCCACCTGTCCTAGTGTTTCCCTCACACCTGTCCCTGTCGTCCCCTCACACCTGTCCTAGTGTTATCCCTCACACCTGCCCTAGTGTCGTCCCTCACACACCTGCCCTAGTGTCGTCCCCTCACACCTGTCGTAGTGTCGTCCCCTCACACCTGTCGTGTGTCGTCCCCTCCACCTGTCGTAGTGTCGTCCTCCACCTGTCCTAGTGACCTCCTCACACCTGTCCTAGTGACCCTCCCCTCACACCTGTCCTAGTGACCGTCTCCTAACATAATTTTAAACTACTGTCGAAAAATTCAGTTTACACTATGAGGAGACTCTTGTGGTCCCGTTTACAGGCAGTTCGACTCTTTGTGTATTGTAAACACTGGGTAATGTCTGAGAGCGGGACACAGGTATCGGGATTTACTGAATCTCTGTCCTAGTGTGGTCCTGTGAGGATGACCCACGTTGACCTACTTACTTGACCACGCTCCTAACGCCTCCCTAACCTAATCTGACCTAACGTACTCTGACCTACGTATTTGACCACACGCCTAGCTCCTTCCTAACCTAATCTAACCTATCCTCGTCTGACGTAACCTAACCTATCCGGATTCAGGTTATATTACTCAACCAAACTCATTCTTACCTAACCTATCTTACCCTCCCTAACCCAAAACCTAACCTAACCCAAACATAACCTCTTCTAACCTAATCTAACCAAACTTAACCTAACTTTGCATAACCCAGCCGGACCTAACTAAATTTTATCGACCCAAATCTAACCAAACCCAATGTAATCTAACCTAACCTAACCTACCCTACCCTACCTTAACCTAACCTTCTCAACCTGAACCTAACCTAAGATGACATAATAGAACCTAACCTAACCTAACAAAACCGGACCTTAACCTAACCAAACCTAACCTAACAAAACCGGACCTAACCTAGCAAACCTAACCTAACAAAACCGGACCTAAACCTAACCTAACCAAACCTAACCTAACAAAACCGGACCTAAACCTAACCTAACCAAACCTAACCTAACCTAACCGGACCTAAACCAAACCTAACCTAACAAAACCGGACCTAAACCTAACCTAACCAAACCTAACCTAACAAAACCGGACCTAAACCTAACCTAACCAAATCTAATCTAATCTAATCTATCATATCCTAAACTACCCTCAATGAAACTACCCTAAGTGCATTACGTAAGTCTGAAATTAATTACTCACATCCTCCTGAATGTTACTTGAGGAAAGTTAGGAAATACTGTTACTTTATTACAGGTCATCTCTGTCTCACACCTTCCACACCTTCCATACTCCCACCTCCCCTCCTCCCACTCCTCCTCCTCCTCCCTCCTCCCACCTCCCTCCTCCCCTCCCTCCTCCACCCACCTCCCTACTCCTCTCCCTCCCCTCCTCCCCTCCTCCTCTCCTCTCTCCTCTCCACCTCCTACTCCTCTCACCTCCCTCCTCTCCTCCCCTCCTCCCTCCCTCCTTCCACCTCCCCTCCTCTCCCTCCCTCTCCTCCCACCTCCCTCCTCCCTCCTACTCCCCCACACTCCTACTCCTCTTACCTCCCTCCTCCCCTCCCCTCCTCCCCTCCTCTCTCTCCCACACTCCCCTCCTCTCACACTCCTCTCCTCCCATCCCTCCTCCCCACCTCCCACTCCTCCGCTTACTCCCCTCCTCCCCTCCCCTCCTCCCACCTCCCTCCTCCCCCTCCTCTCCTCTCCTCCCTTCCCACTCCCACTCCCCTCCCTCCTCCCACCTCCTCCTCCCCTCCCTCCTCCCCTCCTACTCCTCCCTCCTCCCTCTCCTCCCACTCCCTACTCCTCACCTCCTCTCCTCCCACCTCCCTCTCCTCCCCTCCTCTCCTCCCTCTCCCACTCTTACTCCTCCCTCCCCTCCTCCCACCTCCCTCCCACCCCTCCCTCCTCCCACCTCCCCTCTCCCCTCCCCTCCTCCCTCCTCCCCTCCCTCTCCCTTCCCACACTCCCTCTCCCCTCCTCCTCCCTCTCCTCCTCCCCTCCTCCCCTCCCCTCCTCCCTCCCTGCTCTCTCCCACCTCCCTCCTCTCCCTCCCCTCCTCCCCTCCCCTCCTCTCCCTCCTCCTACTCCCACCCCACCTCCCCTCCTCCTCTCCTCCCCTCCTCCCCACCTCCCCTCTCCCCTCCTCCCCACTCCTCCTCCCACTCTCACCTCCTCCCACTCCCCTCCTCCCCCTCCCTCCTCCCACCTCCCTCTCCTCCACCTCCCCTCCTCCCTGCTCCCTCCTCCCTCCTCCCACATTCCCACTACTCCCTCCTCTCCTCCCCCTCCCTCCTCCCCTCCCCTCCTCTCCCTCCCTACTCCTCCCACCTCACCTCCACCCCTCCCCTCCTCCCCTCCCCTCCTCCCTCCCCTCTCCCACCTCCCCTCCTCCCCTCCCCTCCTCTCCCTCCCCTCCTCCCCCTCCCCTCCTCCCACCTCGCCCTCCTCCCACCTCCCTTCTCTCCCTCCCCTCCTCCCACCTCCTCCTCCCTCCTCCCCTCCTCCCATTCCCACACCCCCTCCTCTCCTCCCCCTCCCTCCTCCACCTCCTACTCCTCCCACCTCCTCCTCCCACCTCCCTCCTCCCTCCCTCCTCCTCCTCCTCTCCTCCCATTCCCACCCCTCCCTTCTCCTCTCCCCTCCCTCCTCCCCTCCCTCCTCCCCCTCCCTCCTCCCTCCCACTCCTCCCCTCCCTCCTCCTCCTCCCTCCTCCCACCTCCCCTCTCCCCTCCCCTCCTCCCCTCCTCCTCCCCTCCCTCCTCCCTCCTCCTACTCCTCCCATTCCCACCCCTCCTACTCCTCCTCCCCTCCCTCCTCCCTCCTCCCCTCCTCCCTCCCCCTCCTCCTCTCACACTCCCCTCCTCTCCCTCTCTCCTGCCTCCCACACCTCCTTCACATCCTCCCACCCACACCCTCCTGGAAATATCAGGTGACATACAAAATCGGAAAATAAGGAAAAGGATGCAAGAGAACAGGAACAGACTCTAAGCCTGACGGCATCCACAGGTGTGTTATCAGGGTAAAGGAGTGGCGAGACAATTGAAGTGAATAGAGACAATATGTAAAGTGAGCAAGACAATAATAAATGAACGAGAACAATGATGAAGTGAAGGAGGACATGCGTGAGCAAAACAATAATATGTGAAGAGAACAATAATGTAAGTGAACAAGACAATAATAAGTGAACATGAGCAATAATAAGTGAAGAGACAATAATAAATGAACATGAGACAATAATGAGTGAACAAAGACAATATTTCAGCATTAGAAATAACAGAAGGCAAGCATCAGCCAATCAACGACCTCAGTGATTGATTGGTTCCACGTTACATAAAGAGAATTAAATGATAATATTCACCTGTTTCGATAAAATGAATTGGCAGAGTATGGAGGCGTATGTTTTGCCATCCTTCTCTTAAGTTTTTTATTAAATAAGTGTGTGGTGATGATTCATTCACATCACTGGACGCCATTTTTTATCTCTACCCTACCCGGGCAGGCTTCTACCCGACCCAGGCTCTGCCCTACCTACTCTGCCGGGCTCTGACCCTTCCTCTCTGCGGGCTCTGCCTGCCCAGGCTCTGCCCTGCCCCTGCCGAACTCTGCCCTGTCCTGCCCGAACTCTGCCTCCCCTGCCCAGGCTCTGCCCTGCCCGGGCTCTACCCTGCCCACCACCCCCACCCTACCTTTGCCCTGCCTTACCCGGCCCGACCGACCCTGCCCCCTGCCCTACCCTACCCTACCCGGCCGAACTCTGCCCTACCCGGCCCGAACTCTCTGCCCTACCTGCTCTGCCCGACCCTGCTGCCCGACCCTACTCGTCTCTGCTCTAGCCTACCCTGCCCGAACTCCCTGCCTACCTTGCTCTACCCTACCTTTCCAGGACCTCTACCTACCCAACCCACCGATCTCTACCCTACTCTACCTACCCTACTCTGCCATCTCTACTCTGCCCTCCCCGTCTCTACCTGCTACCTACTCGTCTCTACTACTACCTACCTCCCCGTCTCTACCGTCTCTACCTGCCTACCCCTGCCTACCCCGTCTCTGCCTACCCTACCCTACCCTGCCTACCCTACCCTACCCCTGTCTCTGCCTGCCCTGCCTACCCCTGCCCAGTCTCTGCCCTGCCTACCCTACCCTACCTACCCTGCCCGTCTCTGCCACCTCACCCTGCCCTGCACCCTGCCCCTGCCCTACCCTGCCCGATCTCTACCTACCCCTGCCCTACCCTGCCCTCTGCCCTACCCTGCCCGTCTCTGCCTACCCCGCCTGCCTCCCTCCTACCTACCCTCCAGTCTCTACCCACCCTACCTACCCTACCCTACCCCTACCCCTGCCTACCCACCTACCCCTACCCCGTCCCTACTACCTTCTCGGTCCCTACCCCTGCCCTGCCCTACCACCTACCCCTACCCTACCCCTACCTCCCCGTCTCACCCCTACCCTACCCGTCTCTGCCCTACCCTGCCTCTACTACTCGTCCCTACCCTACCCTACCCTACTGTAACTTC